>NC_134708.1:100318322-100598322 GCF_043290135.1 Rhipicephalus microplus
AAGGTACTAAACGTGATTTTTTTTGTTCAATTGCCCATATATATATATATATATATATTTGTAAGTGCCAGTGACATCGCGAGCAAAAGAACAATGGGAAAATTGAGGAAAAAAAAAGGACTGAAACGTCCTGTTCGTATTCGAAGCGCTGCTTGCTCAGTCTTTGTGCGCGCGTCTGGAGATGCGCGCACATTATGGCTTTTTGAATCGGCTTGAGAATGCGGAATTCCAATGCCAGATCGCGGGCGCAGGGCCGGACTGTGAATGGAGTGCGCCGATTCGAGCGAGATTGCGCTCGCCAAATCTGCGATTGGAACGTGCGCTTCTCGACGGGAGCATTTGTTGAGCAGATATCTAGCGATGGAGCCCGAGAGGGTGCGAGAGAGCGCGAAGCGTTCTTATAGTCACAAACATGCATCGGTGATTGGATTATAGGTGAGCACACAGAATACGCCAGTGAACTTCCGGTCAAATCCGCCAATTTCGACCGAGCAAACATTCTTGCTCTACTGAGCAATTTGTGACCTGCGGTTGCTCTCAATCGGCCATTGGAACACAGAAATCACGCTCACCATCCGCCATTGGAATGTTATTGCTCTACTTAAAGCAGAAAAACTTGATCTAAAGCTGCCATTTGAATTCAGCATAAGTACATCCGTACCTATTTCTAAAGTCTGTGTCTCTCCCGTGACATATTTTGATGAAGGTGCGAGAACTGTAAGCGGTGTGTTAATTTGTACTGCGCGTGGAACAGAACGCAGGATGTCAGTGATGACTTCAGGTATAATTTGGCGCCCACGGTCTGTGAGCAGCTATCTTGGGGCACAGTGAAATAATATAACGTCCCGCAACAATAGAATAAAAGAAATTTGTGCCAATTGGTCAGTATGTATTCTTAAAAACATGGCCTTGCAGACGCGTGCAGGAGAGAGAACTCAAAAAACCAGAATTGACGACTGTAGCAACTGCAAAGGCTCACGAAGGCAAAATGAAAGATGGCACGAAAGCATATCTGGACGTTCCCAGGTAACAAGCGAACCTATCCGGATATCTGCCCAGTGGCGTGCTGGGGAGTAAAGGAGAGTCTAGGTGAAAGGCAGCTGTTAAGGCATTTCATTTGTCATAAATGCAAGCCTGTATTTGACTGTAGGCTCACGCTACCACTATTATCGACTTACCTTAAGTCGATCATTACACACACAGACGCACGCACACGCATAACTATGTAGTGGTCCGTTCGTAAAGTTTAGCATACCCATGAATGCTCTTCTCAGATACATGACAGAGATAATAGAGGTCTTTAGCAAGCTGCGGAAGCACGTCACGGAAAGGTGGCAATACGCAACCTGCTGACGAGTGCGCATGCGCGAACACTTTCGGTATACGCGTACACGCGTACCGAAAGGAACCATGTGTTATTTCCTTTACGTGTTTCCGTAGCTTGCAAAAAATCTGTCTTTCCAAAATCGTTCCTTTTTTTTTTTCACTGTTGGGGGCAGGAAGAAGTATACACGCAGTTGCGTAAAAAGAAAATACCTTTCTTTTTATTTTTTTTCCTCGGCTATCTCACGTTGACCCGGAGTATAGTGTTGGAGCAGGATTGCGTCTCAATCGACCAATGGCGATCATGCACGGCTTCAGCTGAGAGTCAATTTATCCGCGTTACCGCCACCATGGGCAGTATCCAACCATCGCCCTGATTGCGGAGCGCCGCCGGCATTCTCGCTCGCCTCGTTTCGAAATCATGGCTTCCGTTAGACCCATATTCACACTCCACACGAAGAGAGCAGTCAACGTGGTCGTGGGTATTTGCCGAGCTGCAACTTCGTTCGACCCGAGTGTTTTTTCGGGCCAGCCATAATCGCACGTTTTCGTTCCTCCCCAGGCTGTCGCGTTTTTGCTATGAATGCGTGCTTATTTTTTATTATCGCTCTCCGCCGTGGTGGCGTAGTGGCTAAGGCACTCGGCTGCTGACCTGCATGTCGCGGATTTTCGGTGGAGGCGAAAATGCATAAAGCCCGTGTTCTTAAACTTAGGTGCACGGTAAAGAACACGGGATGGTCGAATTTCCAGAGCGCTCCAATGCAGCGTCTCTCAAATTCATAGGTTGATTTTGGCACGTTAAACCCCAACAATTATTATAATCTTCCTTTTTTCATCCTCGCGGTTTTCCTTCGGTGCAGCTGTTTGCGAAAAAGACCACTAGGACAACACACGCCATCGATTGCACCCGACACCTCGCTTTACCGTCCCGCAATCGGCAGCGCACCCTTGCGCAAAGCTTGCGTGATTTTAACATCTACCGGATCAGGTGGCTTGCACCTGTACGGGCGAAACGTTAAAGGGTGTTTTTTTTTGTTTTGTCACCTTCTGACTACACTGAATCTCAAAGCAATGCTTTTATACTCGTTTCAACGTTTTATCGCTTTCGCAACAAATAATATACTAGTTCATGGTTATTGAATGCCTTCCCACTTCCCCACAACAGCGCGCAAGAAACTCGCTTGCCAACTACATGGCACTGCCGCAACCGCACGCTCCTGACGAGTGGTATTGCGTAAGCCTTCTTGTCTGCCAGCTATAATACGGTCCCCGACGTTCTCGCGTTTTTCTCAGTTCTTTGTGCTGTTCTCGTTCTGATTATGCCAGGTAAGTGCCCCCTAACTTGAAGCAGTACATTATCGGGCTCGCATTTCCTTCGATTATCTCCTGACATATGAAAGCCAGAACTCCTTGAGCTTCTCCCAATCCCCTTTACTTTCGAGTACTGCGACAATCCGTAAGTTCCGTGCTGCTTTTATCAATGCCAGCATGCTTGAGCTGTGCTCATCGAGTTCTTGAAGTGCAACGAAGAAAAAAATATAAAAACTAAACTAAGAGAAAAACAAAACGATACGATGAGCATGAAATCAAGAAAGGTTAAAAAACCTGATAGACGTGGTAATACTGCCTGGCAATACTGCTTAAAAACAGCCGAGACAAGTATGTATAAACAATTTTTAATAAAATACACTATGATATTGTGGCCTAGTATGAAGTTACGCGAAATATATATCTATATTCACAGTTCGTGCGAACGTTTCCCTACACAAAAAAGACTGATTTTAGGCTGCCACTGTAACATAGTTACCGCCCATCTAACTATCACTTGTCTTTTGTTATATTAGAAAAGTATGATCAAACCTCCAAGACAAGTTAAGCTAAACTAAAGATGAATTTTGGTATGCCAAGGCGTCTTAGTTTTATAATTATTACGACATTGCTAGTAATTGGCCTCGCGCTTCTTATTAAACTGATGACCTGTACTGCTTCAGGTATGCTTTGCCGCATAACTATTTTGTCGTTCAGTGAAGACCAAAGTGGTGTCAGTAATAGAACCTTGTTTCCGGTTCCCCAGAAGGGTGAACAACTGGCCATCCTTGCGTGACGTTTTTATTTCGTTAGCGTCGCGCAAACTGTTCTTGCATAGACAGATTGGTAGGCAAATATATATGCGACCTTGTTCGTTTTTTCTTTACTATACGTCGCCGCTGGGCATCAGGATAATTTCGTTCAGACGAGTGGTCTGACGCCTCAATACGTATTCGCTCTTGCGCACGTATGCACACAAATTCTAGAAGTTTCCGGAGAAAAGAGCTGAAAAGGGAGTGTGACACTGTACAACAAGCCCGAAACTCCACCCAAACAGCCCTTTTGCAACAGTATACTTGATTTGGGCGAGTTGGAGATAAAACTTGGAACGCGCGAACGATCAAAATGATGCTCATAAAACAGAACTGGGCCTGGCCAAGTTCTGTATCCAAGCGAACAGGCTAAGCTCTTGCGGGTACACAGACCTAGATGAGTGGAATAACACATACAAGAGAGAGAGAGAGAGAGAGAGATAAAAATGCAAGGAAACACATACAAAGCGCATATATAACGCATTGTCCTGCCAGTGTGCTTCAGAATAGTTCAGGTGTTATTAGTTCAGCCACAGATGAAATATAAGCATCTATGTAATGCATATGCCAAGTCATCTCACATATGGCTACAAAAAGAAAGCGAAAGTGAGTGAACAGGGTAGAGACAGAAAGAAAAGAAAAAAAACTTTTTTCTTTCTCCATGACAGAGACGGCTGGCCGCTGGTTCATAGTTGTCTTCTCCTTCAGCTGTGGGCCTTTTCCTCGCTTTCTAGACATTGAGTGGTTGATATGTGGGGTTTCATGCCCTAAAATCACTATATGATTATGAAAGACGCCGTAGTGGAGGACTCCGGAAATTTCCACCACCTGGGGTTATTTAACGTGCACCCAAAATTGAGCACACGCACCTACAGCATTTTCACCTCCATCGAAAATGCAGCCGCCGAAGTTCAGATTCGATCCCGCGACCTGCGGGTCAGCAGCCGAGTACCTTAGTCACTCAACCACCACAATTGGGCGTCGCTTTCTACAGACACATACCAAGCGGCCCAAATAAGCAATCCACTACTGTTCATTTGATAGATGGTCCGTAGGATGAATTCGCTAAAGCAATGGAACTACTCTGTTGAAAGAATGGCTAATATCAGTCCTGGTGTGTAAAAAAATTGTGGCGGTGCTGCTTTTTATATATGCGAACTAAAATTTCAGAAACCATAAATTGGGACAGACAGAGATGGGGGGAAAAGGGCGTACTTGTTAAATTGATGCAATTTCAAGCGAAATGATGGCCCCGCGCAATGTGCCCAAAGAGCAGAGAGCACCTAAAACATAGATGCAGGACTAAAAAAAATAAAGAAGGCATAATCTGCAGAGTCAACCTGTGGGCGTTAGGGTTATTGCACGGGAAACAGCTCCGAGGGCAGAGAAAAAAAATATAAAAGGAGTTTTCGCATTGTGGGACGTAGAAAGCACTTTTGTACAACCACGGGAAATGTGCTTTCTTCTGTGTTCCCGATCAGGACGTCTTTTTCCCAACTTTTGTTTCCTTTCCTTTGAATAGTTCATGGGCTAAGCAGAGGAGGTCTCCCGTCCTTTGGCTCGATCTGGTCTTCTTGTTGCACCGTGTTGGTACCGGACGCGGCCGCTTTCATAAATACTTGATGCCGCATAATTCACTCGACCTGGATTTATTTTGCTCGAGCACTTCCGCGAAGCAGCGTTTCGGTTACTGTTGGCCGACACGAAGTACAGCAGTCTAACAACACCACACTGCCTTGTAATCGATTGATTGATGTGTGGGGCTTAACGTCCCAAAACCACCATTTGATTATGAGAGACGCCGTAGTGCAGGGCTCCGGAAATTTTGACCACCTGGGGTACTTTAACATGCACCCAAATCTGAGCACACGGGCGTACACCATTTTGGCTTCCGTCCAAAATGCAGCCGCTGCAGCCGGGATTCGGTCCCACGACCTGCCAGTCAGCAGCCGAGTACCTGCTTAGCCCTTAAACCCCCGCCGCAAGGCTATGCTGCCTTTTGGGAAGCGAATAAATTGTAATATACGTGCAGCCAGGTAAACGTAAATAAGCACGGACTCCTTTGGAAAAAGCATGCATCTTTCTTTTTTTCCGGCTGGTTCTGCTTCTCTTTGTTATACGTTGACTTGCATTATGAAATAACGGAAGCGTCCGTGGTACGCTTGAGCTATGCGCAGCTATCTTCTCTTTGCTGCATTTTTGCTCACGATCTTTCGTATTATGCGAATGTCTTCTGATCTTAGATAACAAGGCAAATGAGTTACCTGAGCAAAACAGAAGACCGCTTTTGGCACCAACACGGGAGAATGCGTTCACGCAATGCACAAACACAGAGACAGCCATATGAATGAATAAATATTCGAGAAGTGCTAACTGATAAGATAAAAGTCTCAACTTTAAAGAGGGTCGTGTTTTTAGTTTTTTTTTGTTTTCTCTATTTCGTTCTGAATTGTGTAGAACGTATAGGCAATGCAATATCTAAACGACCTCTAAAAGTGAAACACTACAGTTGGATTCGGAACCACAGACCGAGACTCAACATGAATAACTGATGTTACTGATATGAGACTGGGTAAAGCTTGTACCCGAACACAGACACTAGAAGGAAAATGGAAACACCACGGGTTTCCATTTTCCTTCCATTTCGCTACTACCAATTCTTCCATAAAATTACATGTAACATGCAAATCACTTCTGTGACATGCGGCCGTAAGTGAAATATAAAAAAATATGTGTTTGCGTTTTTCCTTTTAGCGTCTGAGTTTTTGTGCGCGCCTTATCCACGCCATGCATAGAACAATAGCAACTACGGTAATTATTCTTCCTATTGAATGACTGAGATCATTTGTAATGAGAATGATGCCTCACGTTTTCTATTTTGCACTAAATAATTTCAGTACACTTGTTTCGCGGGGATACTTTGTCAACAAACAGACGCTGGCAGTGAGAAGAGAGTCCAACTACTTTATAATAAAGAGAGAAGTTTGAAAAGCTGCTGTTCTACCAATAAGGTGAAGTGAGTACGCACCAGCAGGCGCAAGTTATAGCGTGTAGTGGGTGCTTAGCACCACGCGTTATAGCAGTTGGCGTAAACCTACTATTGCGCAACAACTGCTACAAAATGTGGAGCGCACTAGCATGACGATGTACCTGAAGGCGAAAATATTTCTGTTCTCTTGAATCTTTTTTTACACTGAAAGTGACTGCCTCTGCTTGAAGATACATCCTGTGCACATGATTCACAATACAACATGAGATATTGCAGTAATATAGCATGGCACAAGCACTAATTGCAATCGGTGGGCATAACATGTGATTACCATAATGACTTCGTGGTTTAAAGCCAGTAACCCACTACAAAAGGCGCTTACGCTGCGGCGTCTATTTCATTAAGGCCACGCCATGGGTGCATACCAAGTTCGAAAAGGCTTCATGCTCTAAGTTGCGAGGTCATTCTATCATCTTTCCTGCACAGTAATCGCGTACCTAGAATGCTTTGAATGTAAGCTTTATTTTCATTTCAATATTTGTATTTCATGAACCATGCATACTCAGGTCACTCATTCCTTGCAGGAAAGCGATACCGACCTATGGTTTCCTGGTATGGAGACGACCCTACAACCTCAGCCGAGGCAGGTGTTGCTTTCGACAACGACCGATGAAGGACGGGGCGTCGTTCTCGTTAAGCAGTGCTCATATATGGTAGAGGCGACGTCTTGTTACGTCACCAGAATGGTGCAAACTCCCTGCTTCCCTCTTTCTGGAGACTCCGAGATGAGCCTACAGAGTGCGCACGGCTGTCTCAAAACTGATCTAATTGTTCTTAGAGAAGCTTGAAGACCATTCATTGTCAAAAGAAACGGTGTTAAGACATTTTCCAGGATCAGCTTACAAGGTTGTGGGCTGAGGATGTTCTCAGCCCAGATGGCGTTCAGAGGGTTGTGTAGCTTTTAACTGTGGAGCTGCCTAAACCAACGTTACTAGATTTTCTTTTCAGTTTGCAAACTAGGCCGCCGCAGGTGTCGCCCTTCTATGCACCACCACTAGGGGGCGCGCTCTTCGTTTTTGACTGGTCTGACGAGGGTCACGGTGGTTAGGTGCACGCCACCGACCACGCCGGTGAAGCAAAACAGCAGGTGTTTCTTCGTAGCGTGCAGCATAGCGCAAGCGTGTTTCGTGGCAATCGCTACCATTGTGTGTCTCGGCGAGATCGACGACACTGGCGCAATTTGTGTCCCACTGGTGCTTACTGCGATATCATGTTGACAATTGACGTTGTGTCTCACTTGCTGTCAGCTGTGTTGTGTTATCGTGCCGGCTGTTAGCTGAATAGCTCTCATGCGTCGTGTGATGGTTTTTCGATGTTATAAAACAATCCTCGCTGCTTTGTCACTGGTTGCCCAAGCGGCTACGACTCAACAAAATCTGCGACCGAAAAAAAGGCATTTTTAAGCCACCCGTTGATGAGGTGGGTCTTCAACAGTGGCAACGAGCAATACCGAGATTGGATAAGGAACTACGAAGATATTGCGCTGTGTGCGACCTCCACTTCCAGGAGGACGATATCTTGAAGGACTACGTGCACAATGTTCACGGTGAAGTAGTTTTCATACCGCGTGGTGAAGTAGTTTTGATACCGCGTTAACAAAAGTGACTTCCAGTTTGTTCGTTGTAGCGTTCAATAAATTGTGTTCCGTAAGACTTTGCTGAACTCATTGCATTTTGGATTTTATAGCCTTATAAGGTACACGCATTTATTGAGTTCGTGTGCTATCTCTCCTTGAAAAAACAAAAACGTTGGAATTGTAAATTTGAGTTATCTGGAACGAACAAGTTGTTCTAGGCTTTACACTTCTAATATCTCCGGTGGCATCAGATGAATGTGGCGTGTGCTCATCACATAACAACAACTAAGGTAATCCAATTACGAGGCACATCGTGTTGAAGCGCTTCGAAAAATTTGGCCACATGTGGTTTCTCTAAAATGCACCTTAATTCAAGTGCATAGCCCTCCAGCATTTACCCTTAAGCCCACTGTAACCGTTCTTTTAAATATCTACGGCTGAATTTTTTAAAACAAGAACGCAATACGGCTAAATTAACAGAATACCCACAAGATTGAGGCATCGTTCTCGCATCTCCGCCATGTGGCACCGCATTAGCCGCACAACTGGTGCTTTAAAACTCGTAATGACCTTAGTGCACTATCACAGAAAATAACCCTCGCAATGCCAAATTAACCTTAAGAACTCTGTTTAGCACTGTGCATAGGATCCATTACTTCGCGGTGACCGGTCAAATGGCATCGGAAGTGCCACTGAGGGAGCGGGAAACAAAATGGGCAGCGTTTCGCCGCGTCGTCCCAGCGGAGTTTCCAGTAACGTTGGCCCAAACAGCGGTAAACGCCTGAGGATACTGACGTCATCTGTTCTTTCTAGTCCAGTGGCGAGATGAAAGTCTGGGGGAAGGAGAAGCGTTGGTAAAGTGAAGTGGTCTATGAAAAGCCTAGTGTAGCCATTTGAGGCTGATAAAGAAAACGTAGCGACGTAGAAAGAGTGAAGCTGGGTAGCAGATAAGACGAAGCTATTGATGAAGCCAACCAGGTGGTGTAGATAGGAGGACTGGTCGATAACCATCATGAAAAACGGAGGGCTGCGCATTTGTTTTGGAAAGCTTTCCTCACATCACCTCGCTTTCTTTCTGAAGTGTTCGGCTGTGACCAAGCTAGAACTGACACCACGAGATCCACATTGTGATCAGCCTTCGCAGCGTTACTTCAGTTGAAGTCGTACTTTAACGGATTTAGATTGTCCTAAAGAAGAGAAATTTCAAGGGCCCAATTTTCTTTGCTATGCGCAAAATTAATAAGCACTAACTTACAAAAAAAGCTAAGTAAGGTATGGGATATGGATTTTGCCTTGGCTGCGGTGGCTGCATTTCCGATGGAGGCGGAAATGTTGTAGGCCCGTGTGCTCAGATTTGGGTGCACGTTAAAGAACCCCAGGTGGTCGACATTTCCGGAGCCCTCCACTACGGCGTCTCTCATAATCATGTAGTGGTTTTGGGACGTTAAACTCCCCATATCAATCAATCAATGGATTTTGCCTTGTCATTATGTGATTTTAAAGTAAGTAAGGGGGTTGAAACATTGGCGCTGGCGGCGACCGAACATGCTACTTTAGAATAACGCATCCAATGCTCAACCAATTCAGATGCAGCGGCGGTGATATCCCCGTTCACTTGATAGGATATTATATGAGCATTTAAACGTGGAAGTGTAGGTCAGTGCGTCTAGTAGCCACGGCGACAAAAAGACTTGTCAGTTCTAGATAGATAGATAGATAGATAGATAGATAGATAGATAGATAGATAGATAGATAGATAGATAGATAGATAGATAGATAGATAGATAGATAGATAGATAGATAGATAGATAGATAGATAGATAGATAGATATGTGAGGTTTAATGTCCCAAAACCACCATTCGATTATGAGAGACGCCGTTATATTATTTTAATTATATATTGTGATAATTTAATTATAAATTATAATATTTCTTCTTCCCCTACGCAACGCATTGCTAAAAGCGTATGCATTGGTCTTAATTTTACCTGAAAGGACTCAACAGACGGAATGTGTGGTGGAAAACAAACGCCCTACAATATGCAACTTCTCGCTTTGATTATGCGCTTTCGCGAAGAGCTTGATTGATTGATTGATAAGTAGGGTTTAACGTCCCAAAACCACTATATGATTATGAGAGACGCCGTCTTGGAGGGCTCCGGAAATTTCGACCACCTGGGTTTCTTTAACGTGCACCCAAATCTGAGTACATGGGCCTACAACATTACCGCCTCCATCGGAAATGCAGCCGCCGCAGCCAGGATTTGATCCCGCGACCTGCGGGTCAGCAGCCGAGTACCTTAGCCACTAGACCACCGCGGCGGGGTTCGCGAAGAGCTTGCCGCCAAAGAGTAAGTAGGGCTATCTCGATGAGGACAGCATATCAGACTTCTAAAACGCAAATAGACTCACTCGACCTGTGAAGGTCACTCTCGTTTGCTGAACAGCGCTGGATGTGCGTACTACAAAAAGCCTGTTCCGGAAGACAACTCATTAAGTATGGAAGTATCCCACGTACCAACAAATGCGCGCATATATTATGTCAACATGCAGAAGGACGTGACGAGCGCACCACCTTGTTTACCCGCGACGGGTGCGTTGGGCAGACATTGCAATGAGAAGTAGGCACAGTCACCCTAATGCAGTTTGCATCGCGCGTGTACTGCCCGAGGCGTGCCGCTACCATGGAGTGTGAAATGCTAACAACAGCAGCTCCGACGCACGTGATTTCTGAGGCGCGCCAGCTGTGCGCCGTGTGACGTCACTACTTCTGGGGCATGCGCAGCACGCCTCTCGCTCAGCTCCGCTAACCTACCCAACCTCGGCCAGTGTAGCATACAATACAATAGTAGTACTTCTTCGATGACTTTCACTAGCTCGCTATGCGCTTCATAGGGTTTTAACTATTTCGGCAGTTGACAGAATGCGCACGCATGCAGTCAATGAACAGCTTTTTTCTGCAGCTTGTATTGGTCACACCGCACGACAACCCTGCGCTGTGGTAAAAACAGCCTTTTAGGCTGTTATCATTAGAAGCTCATTCCCATAGCTATCGTTTCTGATGGTGATTCGCGCTTGACTGCGTTTCATTTTATTAGAAAAGCAGATATTGTCTGCGGTTAAGCGTCCCTGCTTTTCACTGAACTTTATTTTCTCTCCTTCTAAGGAGATGAGAGAGTACTCACATTTAGAAGAACCGTCATTTCCTTCATATGAGCAGAATATATACGAGATACTGTGAAAGGAAAGCACGGCTGCGTGGTTTGGCGACTTGCGCGGGAAGTTCGGAGGACAGCGAAGCTGAAGAAGAACAGAATAGGACAGCAGGAACGGATGCTGTCACCGCCTCTGTTCTTTACAATATAAAGGAATTAGCTCGAATGAGTGCAATAAATTCAAAGACAAGAATGATTTTTATCCGTATTGTAGACAATAATTTCACTCAAGTCGTAAAAACAGGAGCCTTGCGTTCTTTAGGCTTGCTTCCTGACATGCGCATACGGTTCACTCAGGTAAGTTTATACAAATTATGCAGCAGTAAGGACGTACTGCTGTCGATTTATGCCTGTGATGAATAGCTGGCTTTCAATTGGAGAGTGAGGCGGGTAGTAATTAAAACTAGTGAAGTCTTGTATACCCTACCCCTAGCATACGCCTAGCTCTAGAATATTTGTTCGTTTGTATCCTGGATACTCTGGCACATGTTCCCCCCTGGAAATACCTCAAGGGAACATATAGTAGCCTTTCGATGGTAACTGACTATTGCTGACCAACACAAATAACGCAAAATTTAGAAAAATGAAACGAATGCTTACAAAATGAAGATCTGGAAAGTGACCAAAAATAGGAAAAGAAATACGTGCCATTAACAATAGCGATAATCTGATCTTTAGAGCCAACCGGACAGCTGTGTTTACCTGACCCCATTATTTATGGATGTATGGCCTACATTTCGTCGCAATTTGAAGAATACCTCACGAGTATTGTTGAGTATTCATTAAAGAAGACATTATGCTGGAATACGGTTAGTGGCTTGCATGAAATTACACATATCATCAAATACGTCTCGGTGGCGAGGTCCTAAGACAAAGGCACTAAAATTGGAACAGTTTCTGCGGTTAAATTTAACCTATGGCTTCACAAACGGAACAGCTTGCAGCTTTTTTCTCATTGGCGGATAGTTACGACAAGACAATAAATTATGTTGAATAGTTTCGGATTGCTCTCAGATTGAACAAAAGAGAGACATCGGTCAAGTTTATAAGAGGGGAGGGGTGGAGGGCACCTCCTCTGAATTTGGCTATTATAACATTTTTTTTACTGGCTCCGCTGAGATTTGAATGTATATTTGAGGTGCTTTTATTCGGTATTTTTGTGATAGTTTCCAACAGATTTGTGCAAACTGTTTATTTTCTATGTCTAAAAAATGCTATGTATTCTAATCTGGGATCGCTGAAATTATCGGTGCATCAAGTGATTTGTGCTACTTTAGTTAGAAAGTTGATTTACTCATTACCTAATACTAATAAAAAGCATCAAATTTTCTTCTTTTCAGTGAGTATCAAAATTTTATATAAAGTTTGTATTGTTTTTATTCTATACCTTACGTTAGTTTAAATGGCGGTGAGATTTTATTGAGCCACTCAGTTTTTGGTGAATCCCCCACAGTGGGTGTGAGCCCCAAGAGAAAGTGGGCAAGAACCAACATAGGTTTCAGTTGCGGGGGTCCTGGAGCAGCAAGTTACAAGCGCTCGTAATTGTTCTGAAGTTGCAAGGGCTGTGCTCACCGGAAGGTAATGTGTTATTATTGCACTGGTTTCGCACGAAGGAAGTTTTCAAAGGGCCAAAATTATAGCTAAGAACTAAGCTTCAAAAACAGTTATTGCCAAACATTCTTCTTTTTATTCTTCATTCATGTAAATAATACTAGTTTTCTTTTTTGTGTACATTGTCCTGATAATGATGATCTTTTTAGAATTCATTTTGACCATGTCATAATCTTCACACTCCGGTTCTTCGCTCTACCTTGCCTTCAATACCATCATTTTCGTTGTCTTCTACAAATCACTTCGTACTGACTGCTATCTAGCGGTGATCCTTGTTCATGCGCTGGGCAAAAGATTGCCGTAAGCTACAAAATCGTTGGTTCAACCGGCCATCTTTGTTCACAGAACTCAGGCGTGTCCGCAAGAAAAATGCAGGTCGGGGGGAGGACCACCTACAATGGTAAAGCCTGCCCCATCCTTGCCATCCAACCCGAAAGCAAACGTAATTAAAACTGATAGCATACGCTCACCACGTAACACTTCCACTCCCTTCCTTTTCCAACCCTCAAACGGACTCTATTCTCGTAGATGTCCATCAACCTATCCTTCAGCGAGAAAAAAAAATTGACAGATCCCACGTACAGTGGGAATCGATTATATGCGAAACACGGATGAGAATTGTTGATATGTCCCTTTAAATCAGCACAAAGTTACGAGGTAGAAGTAAATGATGCCGTACATTACTTCCGTGTCATGATTATCATGTTTGGATGTTTCTTTCAGCTTCGCCATCTATTCACGTAACGAGATACCAAATTTAGTATATGTGGAGCTATCGAAACGGCCGCGAGCACGCTATTAGCGTGGTATGTTGTCATGTTCTGACACGACACGCATGTCAGGATTATCACGTTTGCACCAGTCATTATATTTGTGATCCATTGACGTCACGTAACACCAAACTTGGTATATGTGGAGCTAGCAAAACGACCGCGAGCGTATTATGAAGGGCCCAATATACTCCAATGTAGTGTTGACGCGCGCGCGCGCACGCTGGGCACAGTGACGCTACGTTACCAAAACGCGAGCACTAAATAGTCTGACGCCAGGCGCAACCAGCGTCCGTAAGCGCAGCCCGACGGCAACTGGCGCGAAATGCGACATGCTGCATTTCCCGCCGATGCGTTCCCCAGACAACACTGCGTCTCCCTCCTTTCGTGACGGAGAGACGCCTGGCGTTGCGGTGAAATGAACGCCGGAGAGCACGCGCACCACGTCACGTCCAAATGTATTGGTGCCTAGACTGTGCCATGTAGTCATGTTCTCACATGACACGCATCTCATGATTATCTTCTTTGCACCAGTCAAATACCTTCGACATCCATTGGCGTCACGTAATACCGAGTTGGGTACATGTGAAGCTAGCGAAACGACGGCCAGCGCATCATAAGCGTGGCATGTAGTCACGTTCTTACAAGACACGAATCTCAAGATTATCCTGTTTGCACCAGCCGCATACCTTCGTAATCCATTCACGTACTGTAATACGAGATTTGGTATATGTTACGCTAGCGAAACAGCCGCGAGTGCATCATAAGCGTGGCATGTAGTCATGTTGTTACATGACATGCATGTCATTATTTTCGTGTTAGGGTCTGCCGCTTGTGTTCGCCAAGCAATCATGCCATGCCATACCTGTTTTGCAACATACCATGTGAACGAAACCACAGAAAGATCTGCAGGACCATGAAATGTTAATCATGACATTCATGACATACATATCATGATTTTCATGTTATGACTAGTCAAATATTTTCTTCATACAGTCATGTTATACCATACCAAGTTTGGCATTTATACCATTATTACCATTATCGAAACGGCGAGGAGAGCTAAAAGTCGTAGGCGGCTAGTTAGATTGATATGCTCAAAGTTGCCGAAGGTCGATAAGAAATGCTTCACATTTGAAAAAAAAAACTTATCAGAAAGGTAGAGAGATTACCAAGACTGAAAATTGTTTGTATAGACTTTCTCCGCATGGAGCAGAAGAAAGTATTACCGGAAGTGCTCCGAATCTGCCAATGAGTGACACCAATAGTTCGCTACAAATATGGAGGTGGCTACCACGGAGTCTGTATATTAATCATGAGAGCCATACTGTTTTATAAAGCTTATTCGTGTGCCATTTCATACTTTGCAGAGATGTAAAGTATGATCAAAGTATCATCTAGGAGGCGGGCCATAATTGGAAAGTCAGGCTTAATGATGACTAACTCTGCGCGTGCCTCTGGGCTTTTTTATCGGGTATCGGGCAGAGTTGCAGAAAGGGTGAGACAAATATATATATATATATATATATATATATATATATATATATATATATATATATATATATATTGTAGAGAAGCTTTTGAACACTGAAATTGGTCGAACTCTCAGGTGCCTTCTAGGGGGTCTACCCAAAAAAGATGCCCCTCGCGGTGAGAGCCCGTGCTTGGCCGTTACTGTCGCCATTGTGCGTGCTCGCTGTGAGCCGGCTAATAAACGCCTTAAAAATTTGGTGGAGAGTGCTGTGCCCTTCAAACACCTTCGCTTCGCTTTCGATGCCCTTGGAGCTCAGATCCCGTACCGTGCCTTCTACTATGCACCAAGACGCCGCTCAGCAAACGTTTCCTCCTGCGCCGACGCCGTGCTCCAGTGTCCCCCGCATCCGCGACCTTCTTGTTTTCACCGGCACGGATGGCACCGACGTCGAGGACTGGCTCGCCATGTACAAACGCGTCAGCGTCCCCAATCATTGGGACGAGGCAGGTAAACTCGGCAACATGGTTTTCTACCTCGCGGGTGTGGCCGGCATGTGGTATAACAACCACACATCCAATTTCGCAACCTGGTCCGAATTCAAGACCGCTATCACCAACGTTTTTGGCCGCCCTGCAGTTCGTAAGCTGCAAGCCGAGCAGCACTTACGCGAACGCGCTCAGCAGGCCGGTGAATCATTCACCAGTTACATTGAAGATGTCCTGGACCTGTGCAAGAAATCTAGCGACAGCATGTGCGAATCAGACAAGATCCTGAACGTCATGAAGGGCATTGACGATGATGCCTTTGCGATGCTGCTTGCCAAAAACCCAGGCACAGTAGCTGAGGTCATCACGCTGTGTCAGAGCTACGAGGAGCTCCGCCGGCAGCGTTCGATGACCCATCACTGCACACCACGAGATGCAGGGCTTGCTGGCTTGGAGGTGAGCTGTGATCAGGTGGCACTGCTGGCAGACCTCAAGTCCTTCATACGTGAGGAAATCGCGTGGCAGTTCTCTCTCCTACCCTTTGCCCACCCACCAGCTGCTCAACAATCGGCCACTACCATTCTTCCACCCATCCGCCGAGCCATTGAGCAGGAAATAGCGGAGGTCATGCCTGCATACCACCCACAACAGCCTCTGGCCCCTGCGCCCCCAAGTTACGCCCAAGTGGTCGCCAGGCCGCCTCCAGTCGTTCAAGCGCCCACCCCACTGACTTACGCCGAAGCTGCCGCACGACCTCCCTCCTTTGCAGCGGGTATGCCGGCTACGTATGTTGACGTGACCTCTCAGACTCAGCTCCTGCAGCCTTTCCAGCCACCGTTCCGTCCATAGGCTCTTGCGTCATGGACAGGACCTACCCCGGCGAACCGATGGCGCACACCCGACAACCGGCCGATTTGCTTTGCCTGTGGTTACGCCGGCCACGTAGCACGTTATTGCACTCGCGTACAGACGCCCCATATCTCATCGCCTGTTGCTGGCCAGATCAGGCATACCTATGACGACGAAACGCCGTCTATGCCACCGCCAACTAGCCTAGCTTCATCTTATCGTAGGTCACCGTCTCCACGACGTCGTTCCCCATCCTCCATGCGGCCAAGTTCAGCTGCTCAAGGGCTGGAAAAACTAGTCATCGCAGTCTCCTAGGCAAGGGCTGCGACACTATCGCATTGTGAAAGCCCTCAGAGCCACCCATCTAATGTCATTGACGTGCTTGTGGACGGTGTTCATGCATCTGCTCTTATTGACATTGGAGCTGCAGTATCCGTTACGGACGAAACATTTTGCCGCTTTCTTCGAAAAATGACGACGCCAATTTCTGGGTTGTCCCTTCGTACTGCCGGTTCGCATCGTATCCATCCTACAACAGGGTGCACCGCTGGCGTTGTCGTTCAGGACGTTCTGTATGTCGGCCAATTCATCATCATTCCCACAAGCTCTCATGACGTCATCCTGGGGTGGGATTTCCTCTCCCGCAACGACGCCGTCATTCATTGTGCCATCGCCAAAATTGAACTCTCACCCTTCTCGCATTTGACGCTGGAAGACAGTCCCTCGAAACTGAGCAAGATACTCGTGAAATACGATACCATAGTGCCTCCAAGCTCGACGATGGGTGTATCTGTCTACTGCGCTGGACTCTCCGACACAATTGCACTCGTTTTGCCATCCGACCGTGCTTGCCGAAGGAAAGGGTTATCTAGTACCTTTAGCGACCATGCAAATCACCCAGGGCAACGCCGCTATTTTTGTGACCAGCCCATTCCCGTACCCTGTTATCTTGGTTCGAGGGCAATGTCTCGGCAGAGTGGAACCAGTAGATAACGCACAAGTCCTGGACGTACCTGATGACTCGCGTTGTCCCAATTCGCGTATCATTAGTGCTGTTTCCACTTCTGATTCATCATCTCCTGATGTATTTGGCCCCTACAATGATGACAACCTTACGTCGGTACAGCGTTCCCAGCTTCTGGACCTGTTGCGAGAATATCGTTCTTCTTTCGATGTCGGGCAAAGTTCTCTCGGTCGCGCGTCCGCTGTTACGCATCGTATCGACACTGGTGCCCATCCACCATTACGGCAACGTCCCTACCGCGTGTCGTCTGCTGAACGTCGGGAAATTAACTAGCAGGTTGATGATATGCTCAGACGCGACGTTATTCGGCCCTCGGACAGTTCATGGGCGTCTCCTCTTGTTCTTGTTGCGAAGAAAGATGGTTCTGTGCGGTTCTGTGTGGACTACAGACGGCTCAATAAGATCACTCGCAAGGGCGTTTACCCGCTGCCGCGCATCGATGACGCAATCAACAGCCTTCACGGAGCCGAATTTCATTCTTCTCTAGATCTGCGCTCTGGGTACTGGCAAGGACCCATGGCTGATGACGCTCGACCGAAGACTGCGTTCGTCACACCCGACGGCTTGTACGAATTCAACGTCATGCCGTTTGGTCTATGTAATGCACCTGTGACCTTTGAGCGCATGATGGACACGTTCTGTGCAACTTGAAATGGCACATGTGCTTGTGTTACCTCGATGACGTTGTTGTGTTCGCTCCAGATTTCTCCACACATCTCCAACGTCTGAGAGAAGTTTTCGCACGTGTGAGCAATGCCGGCTTGCAACTAAATCTGAAGAAGTGCCGCTTTGCAGCATGGCAACTCACCATCCTAGGGTACGTCGTGTTCAAGGATGGCATTCTTCCTGACCCAGCCAAGCTTCGGGCCGTGACCAAATTCCCCATACCTGCGTCCATCAAAGAACTGCGTAGTTTCGTGGGCCTGTGCTCATACTTCTGACGCTTCATACGAAACTTTGCCACGATCATATCACCGCTGACGAAGCTCCTTGGAAGTAACGGGCCCCTCAATTCGTGGTCTTCTGAGTGCGACGACGCGTTCACGAAGCTCCGCCATTTGTTGACGTCTCCTCTCATTCTACACCACTACGACCCTACGGCCCCGATGGAGGTGCACACAGACGCCAGCGGTGTAGGCCTCGGCGCTGTCCTGGCGCAGCGAAAACTCGGATTGCCTGAATATGTCGTAGCATATGCAAGCCGTACGCTCACGAGAGCCGAGACAAACTACACCGTCACGGAGAAAGAGTGCCTGGCGATCGTCTGGGCCCTTACAAAGTTTCGACCTTATTTGTATGGTCGCCCATTCGATGTCTTCACCGATCATCATGCACCATGCTGGCTTTCATCATTGAAGGATCCCTCAGGCCGTCTCGCCCGTTGGGCTCTTCGCTTACAAGACTACGACATCCGCGTGCTGTACCGCAACGGACGCCAGCATGCTGACGCCGACGCCCTCTCGCGCTCCCCTCTGCCTGAAGGTGATGTGCTCTGCTCAGTATCCTCGGCTGCTGTTTCTGCCATTGATGTTGACATCATCACTACCGAACAGCGAAAGGATAATTGGATCGGCCCGCTGATCGACTTGCTCTCTGATCCATCCGCAACGCCATCCACGCGTGCCTTGCGTCGTCGAGCTTGCCATTTCGCCATTCGTGACGGCCTTCTACACCGACGCAACGACATACGCCGATGGCCGGCAGTGGTTACTCGTGATACCCCGCAGTCTGCGGTCAGAGATATGTGAATCCTTCCATTCTGATCCGCAATGCGCGCACTCTGGGGTATTCGAAACCTACCATCGCATTCGACAACGCTACTTCTGGCGCGGGATGTATCGCTACGTGCAGCAGTTCGTTCGCTCTTGCCTCACTTGCCAACACCGCAAATCGTCAGCACACATGTCGCCAGCCAGTCTGCAACCGTTACCTTGCCCTTAGCGTCCGTTTGGACGCATAGGTATCGATTTCTATGGACCACTTCCTCTGAGGTCGGCTGCTAACTGCTGGGCCATCGTCGCCGTAGATCATTTAACGCGATACGCCGAAATCGCCGCTATCCCTGCGGCTACTGCGCGTGATGTTGCGTTCTTCCTACTGCATCAATTCATACTGCGCCATGGTCCACCTCTGGAGCTTCTCGGCAATCGAGGCCGTGTCTTCTTGTCAGAAGTCGTCGAAGCCATTCTCACGGAGTGCCATTCCGTCCACCGCAAAGCTACTGCTTACCACCCGCAGACGAATGGTCTCACCGAACGCTTTAACCGTACCTTCGGCGAGATGCTTTCGATATAGGTCACCGCCGATGTGTACGTCAACCACACGAATTAGAATACCATACTGCCCTTCGTCACATACGCCTACAACACCGCCCCTCAGAGCACAACCGTCTTTTCACCTTTCTTCTTGCTGTACGGAAGACACCCGTCACACATAATCGACATCATACTCCCGTACACGCCGAATCCATCTGAGTGTGCTCCTATTTCTGAGACAGCCAGGCTTGCTGAAGAGTGTTGAGAGCTTTCCAAGACTTTTACGATGCATGAGCAAGAGCGACAGAAGAGTATTCGTGATGGCTCCGCCACTTCTGAGCCGACGTTCCTTCCTGGTTCTCTTGTATGGCTCTCGATCCCGACCTCTGTAGCTGGCCTTTCTTCCAAACTACTCCCGAAATACGAAGGCCCCTACCGTGTCATTGAGCGCACATCTCTGGTCAACTATCTGATCGAACCAGTTGAACAAACTTCGGACATGCGCCGTCGCGGGCGCGACATAGTCGACGTGGAGCGCCTGAAGGCTTACTATGACCCGCTCATAGTGACAAGCTGTTAAGTCGCCAGGCGGCTCCCTCTTCGACCCCGGGGTAATTGTAGAGAAGCTTCCGAACACTGAAATTGGTCGAACTCCCAGGTACCTTCTAGTGGGTCTACCCAAAAAGGATGCCGCTCGCGCTGGGAGCCCGTGCTTGGCCGTTACTGTCGCCGTTGTGCATGCTCGCTGTGTGCCGGCTAATAAACGCCTTAACAACTCACCATACCTATATATATATATATATATATATATATATATATATAGGTGTTGTCGAATTAACTGCAGCTCTCAACAGCCGTTCCTTCCATAAAAAGACAGCAAAACACACACACACACACACACACACACACACACACACACACACACACACACACACACACACTCACACGCACACGCAAACACACACACACACACACACCATACCAACTCACCATACCTATATATATATATATATATATATATATATATATATATATATATATATATATATATATATATATATATATATATATATATATATATATATATATATATATATATATATATATATATGTATATATATATATATGTCCGTCCGTAGCGTATATACGCAATGCACAACTCCATTCAGGCGTCCGACGTCAATTTACGACACCTCGTAATACCGCCGAATAATGAAAAAACCGAAAGTATCAATAATAACGAATATTCATGAAGCCAAAGCGTATAGAGGGAACAGTAGGCGCCAATACAGTATGCTGGATTCCGTGCCGACCACTGGTGCCCTCGCGATCTCCGACGACAGCACAGCTCTGGTCGACTGGGTTTGTCCTTCGCCACCTCCTGCCGCCGGTCCGCTACGACGACGACAGCGCCGTTCTGGCCGACTGGATTAGCCCTACGCCATCTCCTGTCGCCGACAAGAGCTCTCGCAAGTGGTGCCCCATCTTCGGACTGCTGTGAACGTGTTTCATCTTTCCTATCTCTCTTATGTCGTCGCTCTCTGTCCGTGCACATCTCATCTCTCTCTCTCTCGCTCTCTCGCTCTCTCTCTCTCTCTCTCTCTCTCTATATATATATATATATATATATATATATATATACCTTTCATCCTATCCTTTTATTCGCTCCTCACCCCCATCTCTTGTGAGCTACCGTTGAGGTGTCGCACGCTGATGCAGACAGTCACGGGGCTCAGTTTTCTCTTCTTTTCCCTCTTATAACCACAATGACAGTAAACTGGCCTGCCGGGGTCATTTATGCATGTCGTCGGCCTTATCACAAGTCTGAGGGACTTTAGCGTGGGAGAAAGGCGTCTCCGAGGAGCAAGGCGTGCTAAGACGGCGCCTCAGATAAAGTAATCCCGACCGGAAAAACCACTCACTGGGCTATTGTCAGCCTAGAGACCCATTTGCGCGACTCGAGCAGAGAGCTCGGGAAAACGGCATCTAAGAATTAAGCAACACATTAGGCCAAAGCTGGTGGCCGTGAGCCTGCCCTTCTACGGCAGACCGTCTTCGACCCGCTTTTATTTGGGGCAATGCAGCCCACGCCTGTAGGGTTTTTTATCACGTACGCGCTTTAGGCTTGCGTGCTACGAACATTACAGCTGCGGTATTATCTGGATTTCCCGAAGATATGATGAAGTCTTAGCGACGGAGCAGCAATGCACGTACCTCTGTTTGTTATTGTTGCCAGCGCCGGCAGCGCAATATTGGTGCACAAGTTGATGCGAAAATTCTTTGGTAGACTTTTGTGTGTGTGTGTGTGTGTGTGTGTGTGTGTGTGTGTGTGTGTGTGTGTTTGCGTGTGCGTGTGCGTGTGAGTGTGTGTGTGTGTGTGTGTGTGTGTGTTTTGCTGTCTTTTTATGGAAGGAACGGCTGTTGAGAGCTGCAGTTAAATCGACAACACCTAACATCCATAACAGCGATCCCGAGAAAGAAAATACACGTTTTTTGTATTATGTACACCTCTCAATGCAGTCCAGCAACAGCCGGTGAAATGAGCTTGGCGTGTGCTCATGCTCATCTGTGGAATAATAGGGTAACGTTGCTACAAGCAGGAAGCCGAGATGACAAAGAAGTCACATCTTTGCAGTAAAGCCGAAGCAATGAATGCAATAGCAACAAATTAAAAAGATGCACGAAAAATACCAGGCAGATCAAAAAGTGCACCGCGTTCCACACGCACAAATGGCGCACGAATTGCCCTCATAGGTTCAGATGAACGTGAACGAGTGTCTCAGTGAACGTGAACGAGTGTCTTCGCTGTATCTGAAAGGCGCGCCTTATTCGCGATCGGAGAGACTGCTGCGAGTGCTGTTATCTTTATTCGCCTAGTAAGTACAACACAGTCGTTCTGGTGAAGGCGCAAGGCGTGCGATTTTCCACACCACGGGAAAAGCGCGCCCAGGCACGGGCGTCTACCTCGGCCCCCATACCCGCGGCGCCTATACGCTTGTCCGGGGATGAGCGCACTTTGCCGCGTCCTGGCGAGTGGAGCACAGAGCTACGCCGAGCGTGCTCTTTAGCCATATCGCTCGTAAAGTTGAAAACACGCTGATATTCCCCCTGAGAGTGGGTGCGCTAGCGGTGAGTGGTGTATATTGCCACGTTCCTTTCCTCAAGTTTTTTATCACCCTGTTACAGTATAGGTTCAGCTCAAACCGCGCCTACGTTGTTCGAAAAGCTTTCAAGCTGTAGTAGATCGTTTTGTTAGGATTACGCCTACTTCGTGAACATTACAGATTATTCTGGAAAACTACATCACCGCTAGCGATAACGCTAGACCATTCAATGGCAAGTGTATAAATTCCGACGCGCTTCGCCGCTTGTCAGTTGATCGACGGCCGACGCTCTGCTCGCCGCTGTCAGTGCCAGTGTCTTGCTGTAATCTAACTTTGCTTTTGCGTGGCCACAAGTGCAACTTGAATAAACAGTTTATTATTACTGCGATGTAAATTATAAAGACACTCTCAGCTGGATTTCGCCACCGGCGTCAGCGTGGGCATCGGCGTCGATGTCATGCACCGCATATGTATGCGTATTTATATGTTTGAAAACGCAAGAAAAAAATATCCAGAAAAAGGACTCCTACGAGCGGAATCGACCGTGGGACGTCCATGTCATAAATACGAAGTGTTAACCAACGGCAAGTTATTTGTGTCTACCACTTACCGCTGTTGGCGGGCATCTCCGGGGGGGAGGGGTAACTATTGTGTTTTGACCATTATCAGCAAGATGACACAATCAGCGCGCGGTGGTTATCATCTCTCACGCGTACTTTGGCCCGGGTAAAGGAGGGGAGTGGACGATCTCTCGCCCGCATTTATCTCTCTGTGGAGAGGATCATACATCTTGGCTGGCATTGGGCTTGCACTGGAAAAATTCTGTTGTAGTTACGGGGCACACAAAGGTCACTGCAATCGTTGCACAGGTTCCATTTGCGAGAAGAGCCCGCTTTTCAGACACAGCGAAGTAACAACTGAGACGCTTAATCGCGTTCATCTGTACCTTTGAGTACGCTTCGTGCGTCACTTGTGCGTGAGAACCACGGGGCACGTTTCGGCTTGCTATTCTGCGCGTGACCTTCCAATTCGTTACTATCGTGTTCATTGCTTCACCTTTGTGGCAAATCTGTGTCTTTTTGATCTGCAGTCCGACCACTTCCTCCACGTCACGACCCCATGACATCTGGGGAGGTGCTTCCCGTCCATGTACCGAACGCCTCCCTCCTGTCGATAGCCGAGCCCCAACCGTGAACTAAAGATCCCCGCCAACCTTGACCTGCGAGCAGGCCGTCAGCAATAAGGGCTACCTCCGGAGTGCGGGGCTCTACTCGATAATACTCGCAAGTCGAAGTCCACCACCACTACTGCGACAAGTATGACAGCACCATACCAACGCCCACCATGTGGTCGTAATGCAGCAGCCAAAGGAGGGACCGATCTTCCATGGATCATCATTTGAAGAACCGGAGGCCTGGCTGGAAACGTACAACCGAGTAGCCGCCTTGAACCAGTGGGACTCAGAAGAAAAACTGCGCCGAGTCTACTTCAATCTGAAAGACGCGGCGAGTACCTGGTTTGAAAATCGAGAGTCTGCAATGCGATTCTGCGATCTTTTTTGCGGAGCATTTTCGGAAACTTTCACGAGCATCACCCGCAAAAAAAGGGTCTGCTGCTTTGCTTGAGACCCGGGTGCAGCTACCCAAAGAAAATGTCAACATCTTCACGGAAGTGATGCCGAAACTATTTTGTCACGCCGATCCTACCATGGCTGAGGACAAGAAGCTCCATTTCCTCATGCAGTGTGTGGAGCAAGAGTTGTTTGCGGGACTTGTTCGCCACCCGCCCAAGAGTGTTGACGAATCGCTCACCGAGGCTACGACAATCGAGAAGGCACTTGAGATGTGCACAAGGGAGTATGACCGTCGCTCTTCAACAGCCAACTATGCAGAAGCCCATGTCCTCATCACGGATGACCTGCTTGAGACCATCTGACAAATCGTGCGGGAGGAGCTACAGAACATGTTGCCTTCGTCACAGCCCCAAAGTGGATTCGATTGCTGACACCGTTTGAACGTTGTAACTTGCCCTTTGATGATATGTAGGGTTTAACGTCCCAAAACCAACATATAATTATAAGAGACACCGTAGTGAAGGGTTCCGGAAGTTCCCACCACCTGGGGTTCTCTAACGTGCACCCAAATAAACGGCACACTGGTCTACAACAATTCCGCCTCCATACCTTGCCCTTTGAACGTTGTAGGACGTGTGCCTTCGTGGCTGAGAAGACAATTTAATTGGGCATGTGTAGAGAGCCTAGGTACACAGCATGGCTAAGGCGGAGAAACGCGCATGCGCAGTTCGTTACGTATTTACTTCACGGAAGTGTGCGTTCGCTCGAACGAAATCCCGGCGCACGGAAACGCAGCAATATGCAGCGTGAGCTCCGTCACCCTCCCGCGAGATCACCAATGGTAGAACGGCCAGATTGCAAGGTCTCACAGAACGTAAAACCGTGAATCCAACGATTTAATTTCACTTGGATGACAGTAGCAGTTATCATGGCTGCTGCGACACGATCACGTTAAAAAACACTCGATTGATTGATATGTGGTGTTTAACGTCCCAAAACCACTGATGATTATGAGAGACGCCGTAGTGAAGGGCTCCGGAAATTTCGACCACCTGGGGTTCTTTAACGTGCACCCAAATCTGAGTACACGGGCCTACAACATTTCCGCCTCCATCGGAAATGCAGCCGCCGCAGCCGGGATTCGAACCCGCGACCTGCGGGTCAGCAGCCGAGTACCTTAGCCACTAGACCACCGCGGCGGGGCTAAAAAAAACACACTCGAAAGCCGTTTGAATTGACAAATGATAAGTCCGGTTCAACGATACGCATCTCGGTACGGTCGATACGGTAAACTTCAAGTGTTGTGAACTTAACTTGCAGCTTACGCAACGTATTGTGCTGCGTACGTTGGCTGGTTTTATACGCCTAAATAAATGTGCCTAGTGGTAAGAACGTTCGCTCCGAAGCGAGAGGTCCACGTTCAATTCCGCACGCCAGAATGTATTTTTCCGAATTCTTTTTCTTTGTTGCCTTTATACACCTATACATATGCGGGACATAGCGGCGGCAACAAACGGCGACGTCGACGGCTGAAAGAGTGGAGAGTGTCCACATACTTGATATCGTAATAACAAGGTAGGAGTTCGCACTAGCCGTGCACAGCTATGAGGCTTTACGTGGTCTCATTGGCCGATGCTATAAGACTTTTCTTGACGTTGGCACACAAGAGTAGGAGCACAGCCTGTCATAGACCATGCACGAGTCTCCAAACTTAGTGCCAAAAGAAATATGCTAAGCTGTCTGTGGCATTCCCAGTAGAAGCCCGAGCCTTTCGTCGCTCGTACTAAGCTCGTGCAGCGAACAAACTTGGCGCGCGAACTGGCTATAGCGCGGCGGAGACAGCGCAGCAACTCGTCCTGGCGTCGGTGTGTGTGTCTGATAAGCAACGGCGCGTAGTAAGTTACGGCACGGAAGATTTTTCGGACACACGACGTTCTACCTCTAGATTTAGAGCTTTGCTCTGAACAGTTAGGATAAATGAACGCCTGGCTCCCTCAACCGTGAGAATAAATATTTGAAGACAAGAAGGCGGCTGAGATTGCTGGCCAGAGATTTTTATGCCGTGTAAATCCGCACCTGGACTTCATTGTATTAGTACATACTGGACGCTGAGCACACTTCCCGCGAGACTATAGCCACAAAAGAGTTTCTCAATAATTGGTTTCTAGTGCGAGAAAGAGAAATGTCCTAATTTTTAACATCTCATCAAGAATTAGATCTTTTCTTTGATAGGAGGGAATGAGATAAGTGGTAATAATAAATAGAAAATTCTTGAATACTTGAGCACGTTTCTTGAATTCAAACTATACCTGCACATCTAGCATTTCAATAATGAAATCAAACCTTGGACTAATTGATTTGCAACTTCGAAGAAAAATTTCTCGTCTATGCCTTTTTCCCAAAATCCTTTACCAAAATAATTCACTTAAGCAGGAACTCATCTCGCAACCTTTATACATATCGTCACGTGTTGATCATCAGTATAAAAATTTTATTCCTTTCTGCCGTATCGCCGACCAGCGATGGGCCGTCCAGCAGGCCCACGAAGCGGCCGCCAGGTACTCCCTGTCGGTCCCCTCGTGGGAGACGCCCGCTACGCGCTAAGCGCGTCCTGCAGGACCGAAATAAAGTTTTTTCATTCCATTCCTTTCTGCCGTACTAACGTTTTTTCAGACTCCTTTCTGCCAAAGACCAGTGCCGAGTGGAACCACCTTCCCCCCTCCATCGCCTCCATGGCGGACGTGTCATCCTTCAAGACTGCACTAACCGATCATACCTTAAGCCTCTAATAACTGAATATTGTTTGAACATTTATTCTAATTAATTGGTTGTATTATTGTGTTCAGTTATTGCTGCATTTTTTTTATATTACCCACCTCCTCTGTAACGCCTTTATGGGCCCTGAAGTTAATGTAAATAAATAAATAAATAAACTGAGTGAGTCAATAAAGCCAACGCTTTCACGTCTGGTCTCGTCTTTATTAATGTGTTCGCTGGCTGGAAGGAGACAATACGAGATGTGGAAGCATTTGTATTATTGTGCTTCGTATCGTAATGAGTAGGCGGCACTTCATGAGAATTCGCGCATTCTAAAGCACGGATGGTCATTGGCTACAGCATAGAATTCTTAGCGATTTTGTTCGGACAAACCGTCATACTTAACACATAGCACTTCAGTAGAAGTCACTGCTACCTAAATAAGAAGAAATTGTGAGAGACTGTGAAAGATTACTGTAGCCTGATACACGGGCCGGTACCCACGTAGACGATCTACCTTTCCCTACTTCTCAATAATTGACTTTCCACTCATAGTTCTCAATAAAGAGCTTTCGTCCATTCAAGGCTACATTTCCTCCGAATAATAGTAATAATAACATAAAACCAGGGTAAACGTTATCAGCTGTCAATGTACTTTTCAATTGGACTCTAAACTGGTACTTACAACCGTGACAGCAGAGTTTCCAGGATGTTGCACCTAGACACTATCTGAAATCAGTAGCAGCTTCTGCAACTAACCTTCAACTTGTTTTTCTAGTGAAACGGAATTCCGAAATTCTTCCTAAGAACATAAAGCCAAACATCGTGATGAAATATAAGCAACTACACAAAGGAAAATTTAACGGAACCACTCCGACGGTATTCTTGGGCGACAGCATTCAATATATTTTGTGACACTCGATACTAACATAGGCACGCGCACACAGGAAAACAAAAATACGCTTCCAGCCGTCACCCCGATGCGCCCAATACAGATACCAATTCTGGAAACAAAACAATCACATTTTTAAAAGGAATCGCTCATAAACAATGCAACCTTTAATGCAAATACGCTGATGTATACGTTCCAGAAGCGCGACATGATTGCATGCGAGGCACGCTTCAGAGTAATTGTGGTCACCTCGCATTTTTTAACCTCCTGCACATGCATTTGTCTAGCTGGTCACTCCCGTCGGAGTGCTGCTACCGAGGCCGAGAATTGAAGCCATTTTCGAAGTAAGCAGAGTGTACGCTGGAACCGTGTTGGCGATTCCATCGAAAAAAAGTTTAGTTTTTATTGTTTTACCGCGAACATCACTGATGCTGCTTCCGGCGTTTATTTTAAGCAGGAGACAAGCAAAAAGTGTACGCTGCCAGCGCAACGGCGTTCGAAAAAAGCACGTGTTATGTATACACGCGCCACAGCAGATTCGAAGATTCCGTGCCGCAACGTCATGCAAGCATCCCAACAGGTGGCGCCACTCCTACTTCTCAGGGCTAATATATCCGTGTCTTCAAGACAAAATCTTGAGCAGGCCCGGTGAAATCACCGCCGTACTTCCAAATTAGTTTCTTACTTCTCATAC
The DNA here is from genome assembly GCF_043290135.1 of Rhipicephalus microplus. Taxonomy (NCBI): domain Eukaryota; kingdom Metazoa; phylum Arthropoda; class Arachnida; order Ixodida; family Ixodidae; genus Rhipicephalus; species Rhipicephalus microplus. Next base: position 100,347,093 of record NC_134708.1, read on the forward strand.
TGAGAAGATCGAAGTGTTTTGGTTGTTCCGTGCCTCCATGGACTCTTGGTTACAGTAGCGCAACGTTTTCCTGTCTGTAAGCTTTTGCTCTCTGGTGACGTTTAAGAAAACCGTGGTCCTGATGTCACTAAGATGCTTCAAAGAATTCTAGATGATCAGAAGGCTGTACAAACCAAGTTGACTGATGTCATAAAAAAACTAGATGAAACTGATAAGAACATAGAATCGCTGGCGGTCAGAATGTGGCAAGTCGAAAAAGAAATTAAGAAAGTAACAAGGAAGACCCACGCTATTGGTGATTCAAATACGATTCTGGCAAAACTGAAAGAAACCACTGAAGTGCACGAACAAGAAAAATGCTGGGAACTAGAAGACCACAGTAAAAAATCTAATCTTTTACTGTTTGGAATCAATGAAACCAAATATGAAACGTATGAAATGCTCAGACAAAAAGTTGTTAAGGGAATATGAAAAGACGCTGCTCGTCTGTTACTGGAATACATAGATTGGGAAAGGCATCATCAAACCGACCAGTCATCTTGTACTTTCAAACTTACTTGAAAAAACAAAACCTCCTACGTAAAGTTGAAAGAAACTCGTATATTTATTCAAAACAGCTTCTCTGACGAAACACGAAGTTAACAAAACAACCCGCTGCAAAGTGCTAAAACTCATTAGAAGATCGAAAAGAGGGTTTTGTTGGTAAATGACAGGCTTCGAATTGATAATTCAGCTTACGTCTGGAGTGATGCCATAAACGAACATGTTTTGGTAACGCAAACGACGGATGCGCAAGATGACAGATAGCTATGCCAGGTGCCACAGCAACTGCGCATCCTCTGTCTGAACGCTAGAAGTATTGTGAATAAAATTAAGAAACTAGAATGGCTGATGCTTGGTTACAATCCACAACTTGTTAAAATCACGGAAACGTTGCTTTCGGATAGAATAAGTAGTAACGATATGGTATGACCAACGTTACTAGATAGCTCTAGTAAATAATCTAGTAACGTTGGGTATGACTAGGACAGAAAATATACTGACGTCATAGAGGTTCAAGAGGTGGTGTTGTTGCGTTTGTGGGGAAAGAAAATGTAGCTATTAATTCTGCGCGCCAGATTCCAAACCACGAGTCTTTTTTTTTCAAATGTAACAATATTGAATTTCACATTCCTACTTTGCGCAGTTTGAGGATCACCAGATGCTGCCCATTCTTGTTTTAAGACATGTATGGTTTCCTATTGTCACATCGAAATCAAAGTATCATTATGTCTGGTGATATTAACTTGCCGGACTTGGATTGGAAGCAATTCGCCTCGGAAATTCATGAACCCTGTAGTATTGTTTTGGATATGCTTCAAGCATTAAAGCTCAAGCAAGTTTTATAGGAAGCAACTTGCGAAAACGCGGTACCGGATCTGTTTTTTTTTTATCAGCGAAACGTTTTCAAGTGTAACACTTCAAATAGGGCCCGGTATTTCAGACTATCGGTTACTGTTCTTTTCTTAGAATGTTGCTCGTGCTACTAGCGACAGAATGGCCTCATCTGCGAACACAGGTGATTTTCAACACGCTGATGACGAAAGCGTTGTTGATTGGCTAGAAAGAAAACAAGTAAATCTTGATTGTGAAGATGTTCGTTTTATGCGGGACAGGCTCAAGGAAGCCATAAATTGTTGCATGGAACATTTTGTACACACAAAAGTAGTTAAAAAAAGGTCGTCGCCACCCCTGGATTAGCCGTGAGGTCATACAGACTAAACGATAAGTAAAAATACCCTGTAAACAGCACAGGATCGATACTCCCACTTTTCGATAACTCAAGCATTCTCAATTCCCCAAGATTGGTCTAGCAAAGAGCAAGTATTTGAAGACCACACTCCGGAGGACAACAATAGTCATTCACAGAAGTTCTGGCACTATATTTTCAACCGAAAAAATTGCACAAAAGAAATTAAACCTAACGGACAAATAGTTACTGATGAGGTAACAACCGCTAAGTGCTTTAATTAATATATTCCGAGCGTGTTTAATGACAGTGGCCCTACAGCAGACCCTGTGCCAAAATCTTCTGTTGGAAGCTTTCCTGTGGTGGCGGTCTAAAGTGTACTGAAAATGCTGCGTAAAATCAACATTATAAAAAGTGCTGGACCAGACAGTCTTTCTAATGTATTTTTAAAGCGTTATGCAGACCAGATTTCAGAATATATGACAAGAACATTTCAAGCGTCACTATACTCTGGGGATGTACCAAAGGATTGACACAACGCAACAGTTGTGCATATATACACAAAAAAGGTGACCGATGCACGGTAGGAAACTATCGACCAATGTCTATTACACGTGCATCATGAAAGTTTCTTGAGCACATAGTAGCTGGTGAAATTCTTGAGTTTTTATCTGGAAATAATATTCCGTCTAAACATCTACATAATTTTAGATGAGGTATATCCACTGTTACTCAGCTAGTATTCACAATCCATGAATTCGCCGCAATATTAAATAGATCCGAATAAGTAGATGTACTGCTACTACATTTCTGTAAAGCATTTATTAAAGTATCACATGTCAAGTTGCTTTGAAAACTATATATTTTTCGGCTTACTCAGTATCTTAATAACTAGATTACTGCTTATTTGCGAAACAGATTCCAATTCGTCGACATAAATGACTGTTTATCATCCACTTTGGCAGTTTGGCAGTACCACAGGGCAGTGTACTCGGTCTATTACTATTCCTCATTTTTATCAGCGACAACAGAAACACTACCCGAAGCAGTTACCATAAGACTGTTTGCAGATGACTAACTTATATTCAAAGAAGTGAATTCAACTATATACAGACCATAAAATTTTTCAGGAATCGCTGCGGAAAATAGATGAACGGTGCCGGCACTCTAAGAGAGAGATAAAGATACAAGGAAAGGCAGGGAGGTTAACCAGACGCACATCCGGTTTGCTACCCTGCACTGGGGAAGGGATAAAGGGGAGAAAAGAGGTTGCACAAAGATGAGAAGGTACACACAATCACGAGCACACTCGGTGAGCACACACAGTTCACAGGCGGTCACTCAGGTTTGTTGACTTTAGGTAAATTAGCAGTGCTTTAGTTGCTTTCTGCGCAACTGAGGCAGATGCCCAAGGTCCTAGTATCTTCTGCACACAAAATGGTCCGGGGTCAAGTCGATTCAAAACCATCCGTAGCTGGCATCGCTGTGTGTCGTAGCAAGCGCAGCTGCAGAGGACGTGTTCGATGGTTTCTTCATCTCCGCAGTAGTCGCATGTAGGAGTGTCTGCCATACCAATGCGAAAGGAGTACACCTTTGTGAATGCAACACCCAACCAAAGGCGGCATAACAGTGTCGCATCGGAGCGGGAAAGTTGTGATGGTAGCTTTAGCTTTAGCGAAGGGTCCAGTTCATAAAATTGACACCTTTAGAAGCTGGTAGACGACCAGAACGTGCGTGTGAGATCTCGAGCCAGCTGGTAAAGTTGTCTTGCTGCATCATTCCTTGATAGAGGAATCGGGACTACACGGGTTTCTTCATGGGCTGAGCGGGCTGCATCATCGGCTAGTTCATTTCCGGTAATACCGATATGTCGAGGCAGCCATTGATATATAATATCATGCCCTCGTGCTAGAGCTTCATGATGGCAATGTCTTATTTCTTGTACCAGTTGGTCATGGCTCCTCCTACGCATGGCAGACTGCAAACTCTGAAGCGCTGCCTTCGAATCACAGAATATGACCCATTTTCCTGGACGTTCTTGAACGAGATATTGTAAAGCAGTCTTTATAGCAGCAAGCTCTGATGCCGTAGATGTAGTCATATGCGACAACTCAAACTTGATTGTCATTTCTGCAGCCGGAATTACAGCGGCACTTGATGAGCTGCTGGATGAGACGGACCCATCAGTGTATATCTGCGTTCGGTCTAAGTACAACTCATGTAATAATAGCAGTGTTGCTTGCTTCAATGCTACTCTGGAGTGACTGCTTTTCTTTTTGATTTCCGGAATTTCTAGACGTACTTGCGGCTGGTCGAGGCACCACAAAGGGCATGCCGTTCTCGCAGCTGGCGTATATCCTGATGGAATGCTGTTTAGGTGCTTGGCTATGACGTCTGAAAACGTAGCACGTGGTCTTCCGGAAGGTAGAAGAGCCAAGTGGTGGTCGGGGACACGGCTAGCATGTCGAATGTGCGCTCTGAGGCAATCCACAGCTATATATGTCCTGACCGGATGGTCTTTGGCAAGCATGATTGTGGCATAAGTAGAAGCGCATCGGGGCAGTCCTAGGCAGATACGCAGTGCCTGACCCTGCAAACTCTCCAATGAATGAGTATTCGATTTGCAAGTATTAGTCAGTACCGGCAAGCTGTAGCGCAATAGACCCAGAAATAGGGCCCTGTACAGCTGTAGCATAGAGGCCACAGAAGTTCCCCATGCTTTACCGCACAAGAATTTCATGATATGCACAATAGATAGCAGTCTCTTCTTCAAGTACGCACAATGTGGGCTCCACGAAAGACTTCTGTCGATTATTATGCCCAGGAAACGATGCGTCCGTGCATATTTGACACTCTGCCCATTGATGTAAACAGGGTATGGCGTCATTGGTTTGCGTGTAAACGCCATCAACGCGCACTTCACAGTTGATATATTTAGGCCTTGTTTTTGAAGGTAGGCTGTTGTGAGGGTTGCTGCCCGCTGTATTCGTGCACGCACCTGAGGGCGAGTAACTGCAGCACTCCAGAGGCAAATATCATCGGCGTATATGGATAGGCACACCGACTTTGGCAGAACCTTCACCAGACCAATGAGGGCCACATTGAACAATGTGGGGCTTAAAACACCTCCCTGAGGTACTCCGCAGTAGGTGTAATGTTGGGCAGTTGTACCCTCATATGTTTGTACAAAGAAACCTCTGCCAGTTATATAATCTTTTATCCATTGAAACATTCGTCCACCAATGCCCATTGCTGCGAGAGAAGTGAGGATGGCATCGTGAGCTACATTATCATGTGCACCCTTCACGTCAAGAAAGAGTGCCACTGATATGCGCTTGCGACTTTTTTCTTGTTGAACAAATGTCGACAAATCAAGGACACAGTCAATGGAGGAGCGGCCCCGACGAAAGCCTGCCATGCAAGAAGTGTATTTGGTGTATCGTTCCAAGTACCACTCGAGACGAAATAGAACCATCCTTTCCATCACTTTTCCGAGGGAGCTTGCGAGGGCAATAGGTCGATACGCTGTCAAGTCCAATGGTGATTTTCCCGATTTCAAAAGTGGTATTAATCGACTAATTTTCTATTCTCGGGGAACACTGCCGCTGAGCCAGGAGTTGTTGAAGCATGTTAAAAGTTCTTTTCTAGCTTTTTGTCCAAGGTGTCCCAACGCACTATAAGTAATATCATCAGGACCTGGCGATGACATGCGCTTAGAAGCGACTAACGCACCTTCCAGTTCTTCCATGGTGAACGGAATGTCCATTTCTGATAATCGCGTCTCAGGAACGATCACGGCGTCGATGCTCTCGTTTAAAATATTCCCGGCAACTCTCGTGCAAAATTCTTCAGCCACCTCGAGTTCTGTTTTTCCCTGATGGAGTGCCAAAGTTTTAAAAGGGTGCCGTTGTTGTGGAGAGGAGCGAAGACCACGAACTGTTCTCCAGATATATGACAGCGGTTTATGAGGGTCTAGAGATTCGCAGAATGCTTTCCAGCGTTCGCTCTCCAGTTTGGCCGGCACTCTAAAGTGCAATCAATTGCTTCGAGATCAGTTTTCACATCTCGCGAAAACAGCAATCAAGCGTACTTGAGTACAGCTTTGGTCAGTCAGTGACTCCACAGGTAACGCAGTATCGATATCTAGGCGTCACATTGACCAACGATCTAACATGCACGGTTGATATAACAGATATTAGTTCTTCATCGTTTCGAAAGCTGTGTGCTCAGACGTAAAATAAATACACGCAATCTAATATTTTTAGCATATTCTACAATGACAAGGCCAAAGCAAAAATACGCTTGTGTGCTTTGGGACCTACACACAAAAAAAGACATGCAACAGCTTGAGAGTATTCACAGGAAAGGAGTTCGTTTCACTTATGGAAAGTATAGAAGACACCAGGCAATCTCAGAGCTAATGCAGAATAGAAAGACTACGCCCCTGGAAAGACGTAGAAAGATTACCGACCTGTATTTTCTGCATAACACTCTGAACAAAAGAGTGAATATAACGTGGCCTTCCTTTCTAGAGCAGCTGACGTCAATAAGAACGCGTCACATACCAACCCACGTTCAGAAGTCCATTTTTGCTCGTACAGTGGCTTGCAGTAACAGTTGTTGTTTTTTTCCGAGAGCAATATCAGAATGGAATAAGCTCCCAGAATTGGTCATTAAAGCAGATGATTTCCATCACTGTCTGGAAGAATATTTGTCGGTGAATCTATGACAGCAGTGTTTTGTTTTCTGATGTGTTGGTTTCTGTATTGGCTTTTCGCACAACTTAGAACTTATGCTTGATAGCGTCATTTTTGTGTTATCTGTACATGTAATTTTTAATTTGTGTACTAAACCTATTTATGAGCGAGTACATTTTAGACACGCTTGCTCACGCTATTGTTCTTATATATATATGTATGCCCCTCCTGATTTGGGCCGGCATCCCCGGCCTCCAGTATGATGAAATAAATAAATAAATAAATAAATAAATAAATAAATAAATAAATAAATAAATAAATAATAAACATATTATTCTGTATTGTGTATTGCTAACAAGTTCTGATTAGACATTAGGTGTTAAGGTGATAATTATCGCATTGAGACGCAAGGACAAGAAGGAAGGGCATATAACGTGGACTTGTGTTTCATTGCGCTAAACATAACCTAACGTCTTACCATCAAGGCTGCACTTCTCCCCTCGATAGCAGTAATTTCCGCAGTGTTAATTCAGCCATATTTGGACCCGAATTGTCTAGCTATAAATCATCAATAACTTTAATTGTCTAGTTGAAAAAAGCAGCACGACACATTGACTGGCATAAATAGACATTCTATTGTTGAACATTATTCTCAAATACCACCTTCATATTTTCCTAGTGGCTTAAAAACAGAAATACGCATTTCTGCAAGTCAAGTTGGTTGAAAAAAGAAAATACAGAAAGGAATGCACTAAAAAAACCCAATGCATTACGTGCCTGTGATTTGCTCTTAAAAAGACCTCAGACTCGGTAGTTTGCTCATGTAGAAGGAACAATAGTATTGCCAATAAGACGTTTGCTCTGTTCTTGAGCAAGCACGCGAAATTCGAATTTAGTTATAGGAGGATACAAATCTTGCATGGTAAAATTCCAATTATTTCCTAATATAGAAGAAACGTTTCAGGCTGACGCTACTTCTAAACAGCGAAGCAAGGCTGCCACTTGTTTGTCGACCATCAAAAACTTCAAACTCGAAACATCTCCCCTAATCTATTTATTTGGTATCCGCGCACACACTGTCTGCGCAAATGCCCCCCTCTCGCCCTACCACACGTTTTCGAGGTCTCGGAAAACAAAGATTCTTCGCTTGACGGGGCACGGCGCACAAGGAGCAACGAAAAGATGTTTGTCTCGACATTTATATACGGCTTTCAAGAGGCTGCGCTTGGGTGGGCTGCGTGTTTGGGCTTGGGATTTGCGCCCTCCTTCCTCTGAGATGCATCACGGCTCGTTCGCTTCATGGGTGATCTTTTCGCTCCTGTCAGCTGTCACACTCGTGTTCCATCGGGCTTTTATGGCACCATGTGTGACGCTGCTCTGAACGCAGATTCAACGAGGCATGCCGCAAGAGTGAACGTAGGATGCAGCGTTTGGATTGACGTTTCAGAATGAGTGGAAAGGAGATATGTGGTGTAGAGGAGGAGGCTGCTTCACCACTGTGGCGATCGCTAGTGTGAGATAGGCAAACGCCTCGGTTGTTTGCCTAGGGATTCAAGGCGCTTTTTATAGCTGCCTAGATTGGATTGACTGCTCTGGAAACGCTATGAAACTGTGATGGTGGCACACCACACCCAGCTTCTAGGCGAGAGGTGTCGTATTTCTTTATTTGTCTTGAAACATAAGTCTCTGCGTAAGCTCGGTTTCGACAAAAACAGCTTAAGAAGCCTCGATGGGCTCACCGTAGACGTCTGCGGCAGGAAAGCATTTTTTCTAGTTGTTTTCAGGCTAAGCTTGGTGCATTGTGTTGTTCAGGAAGCCAAGAAGGTGGCACTGTGGAGAGTAACATACTCACCAATAATATCAACCCAACGCCGTATTTCGCCAATTTTCACTAGTCACCGCATTTCGCTGTACAAGTGCCCTTGTAGTTCATTGGGCCAGCGAGTGATCTCGCAATGTAATCGTTCTCTATTGAACACATCGCAAGGCACATTCAAGCACGACACGAAGCCATTGGTTTCGGTGCCAAACATGCTCCTGTGGTGGTGTCCTATTAGCGCGCCTGTGTTCGCTCTCTTGGCTAACATGCGGGGCCAGCCTGAGTTCGCTCAAGCTCGACATAAAGTGAGGCGGCAATGTCAATCAGGAATGCGTATTCTATTGCATACAAAAAAAGTACCCTTTCGTTTCGTAGGAGCATTAGACCAACTTCACCATTCGGCGCCGACAATTCACCCTATGTTCATTGCTGACAACCTTGAACCCCCCAGGATTGTCTTTGTCGTTATGTTTTAGAGACATGATTGACGTTTGTAGTCCTTCACAAGGAGTATCTATGGGTGTACGTCTGCGCGTGGTGGTCCGTATACGGGTGAACTGATATGGGTTTAGTGCGGAGGGTAAACCACGCAATAGACGAAGAAAGAAAAGGCCACACAAACTACCTCACCATTCAATGACCACCACATGGATCGCTGTTTGGACCGTAGAACGAAATTACATAAGTATTACACTTCCTAAGGAGCAACAAAATGAAGAAGAAATTTCACCATCTGCCACTGAAAGAAACCATGTGGGGGATGCTGAAGAGCACTTCCGTTCCCTTGTGTTTGCATTTGTAGGCTTGCGTATGTTTCAATTACCTGCGGAGCTCTTTAGATGTTTTGTGCTGCTTGTGTTACACCCCCCCCCCCCTCCTCCCATCTGTGTGCATTACCCCGTGTGTGCCGCTAAGTGAACATCATAGGAGAGTGCAACGGCGCGAGCGCACGCAGCATTACATACGTGCGCTTCAGTGTGGCGGGTATATATACGTGTGAGGAGAAACGAAGTGTAGGCAGCGTTCTGCCACCTCCTCAATCCCGCAGCCTCGTACCCACACGAAGTAGGGGGAGAGTTGGAGCAAGCACACTAGGGTAACGGACGGTGGCCGAGGGACGGGCGCAGGCCCGAGCAGAGCTGCTTGGCATCTAAAAAGTTCACCCAGCTGCGTTTTCTTAACACTGATGAAGAGCGTAGCGCATGACTTTCCTTTCGTCAGGCTATCGAATTTTCATTTTGCAATATTTTCAAAGATGTTTTGTGACTGCTATTTATTCAACAGTTTTTAACGATGTGGTTTAGTATAGTTTTGTTGCATTTTTACCCTAAAAATTTTTTGAAAAAGCTTACAAAAATCCTTCGCTTAAAATGCACTTCAACAGCGATGTAATTACGAATGTTTCTCAAGAGGCAATCTACAGTTGTCTGAAAGTCACTCTGCACACTTCCCGCCGGCCCGCTAATTTCCCACTGGCCATTGTCGTGCAGGCCCATTCCTGTGTCAGTTATTGCCGAGACTCGCGTCGGGTGGCTTCTTCATCGGGACCACGAGGAAGCGCCACTATTTTGAAAGAGCGAATATCGCAAAAGAAAGACGATGTATCTTCGTTTTCTGCGAGCGAACGTAAGATTCTCTTTTCCTTCTTGTTATTTTCGTTTTTTATTACCTCTGTAAATGCCTTCGGTGCCCTTAGTCCTCTTCTTTCTTTCGCTGTCTTTTATCAGTTTCAACAGCTTACCGGTTAGCAACAGCTTATGTTCTTGACTTTTTGTAGACCAGTGGTGAGCGGTAGGCTTTACCCAATTACCGTAAAATGAGCCATCAGCGTCACGCCAGCATTGGACTTGAAAGACTAGGCCAATCACAGCTTCACTTTTAAAACACGGAAAAGTATTACACAGAGGACATAATTGCATTCCTATGTGTTTTGCACACGCACACACAAACGCACACATACACGAGCGCATAATAATAGAGAGTTTTAGTACTGCGTACGCTGCGTACGTGGCGGCGTTGCGTACGTAAGGACGCCACGTTCTGCGTAGTGCGCATGCGCAGACCGCAACGCGCACGTATCGCGTTACGTACGCAGCCGCTACGAACGCACGCATGAGATGCGTGCGTGCGTACGTATGAGCTGATCGCGCCGCTCTCGAACAAGTTCACGAAAGCGCGAGACTTCGTTTTGCAAAATGGCGGCATCGAAGGCAAGCACCGACCGGCTCTGTGGCTTAAAATATGGACATAATCTGGCTATAACACTTGGATTGGCTCACATTGGCTGTCAACAACACGTGTTTCTATTTTGATCTACCAGATGACGCAACACGCTTCACGCTCGTTACGTACGCGGGTACTACGGCGTACTAAAAGCCGATTAGTGGCAAACGACGCCACGTAACGCAAGGCGCTTGCGTGATGCGTACGTAGCACCATTCCGCAGTACTAAAACTCTCTAATGACTCACCCGCGTTTGCCCGCCGTGGTGGACTAGTGGCTAAGGTACTCGGCTGCTGACCATTAGCTGCATTTCCGATGGAGGTGGAAATGCTGTAGGCCCATTTGCTCAGAACCGCAGGTGGTCAAAATTTCCGGAGCCCTCCACTACGGCATCTCTTATAATCGTATGGTGGTTTTGGAACGTTAAACCGCACATATCAATCAACTCGCCAGAGTGCACAACAATTTACCAATTCCTTCTAAATGAAATCCACCAAGATATCGTGACACACTGGCAGCCAGCTTGAGAGGAACAAGAACAACAAAATTAAGGAAACGAAAGTGACGAAGACGTGCTAACACTCTGTGACTGTTTTCTCGTTTCTTTGTATCTTTTCAACGCCATAACGGCCAGCAGAAACAGGTATTGAGGGAGTCAGGCAGATGCGTTTTCGTCTGATGGCTGGATGCGAAAAAAAAAAGACGGCTGCGAGAACGGGGGGCGGGGAACAAAATCGACGGCATTACGCATCGCACATATTGTATCAAAATGCACCCGCCCAGGGGTACGAAGCTTACACGGCTTCATCCGCCTATTGTTCGGTGTCGCCAATTGATCCAGCGTCACGAGAGGATGCGTGCTCGAGACAGATCCATTGTGCGCTTTTGCCTCCCGCTGTAACTGCGCCACAATTCTTTTCAATGCGAACTGAGAGGTTGCGATTGCGTTTCAATCTTACAGTGAACACAGTGAAGAGCAAATGGGTGCAGAGAGGAAAGCCAGGCGGGCGTATCAACGCTTCCACCTTTTTCTACGATTCATGCAACTGAACGGGACAGGAGACATGTATTTTTAAGCGTTAGGAAAAGAGCGCAATGGTCGAGAGAAAAGGTAGGGTTAGCTGATGTCCTTAAAATATGACGGTATTGGAAAGTCATGCGTTTTGTTCCTGCCAGCGGCAAGCTATCTTTTCGTCCACTTTACTATGAACACTATTCTAATTCACTTAAAACAGTACAATCAACACTCTTCTGCATAGGCTTTCTTATTTACTAGTTTTCAATAAGGTAGTGAATCAGCCCACGAAAATCAGCCCTTTCTTCACTAAAAAATATGTTGAGCAATATTAAAAAAAGAAAAAAAAAACATTGTTTTACGTGCCGAAACTACATTATGGTTAGGCTGCACACATTCGTGCAAAACTTTATAGACCCTTTTACTGTTTTCAACCACAGACCCCTAATGACTTTCGGTTTCGTCCACCAATGTGCCCGAGTAGCATACGGGGGCAAGAAGAGAGACAAAAAGTGGCCCGCTGTTTTTCTACACTTTCCTTCCATAATTTGGAAACATATATGCAAATAAATGTTCTTTGGGCTATATAAAAACTACAAGAGGTTGCCTTTAACAATGCGCACATTCTTTTTATCTGAAGAACGAATAAGAGACTTTCCTTACCCTTGCAAAAACGTGAAAACGTCTTATCAGTTTCGACGTTACGATCTGGTAAATGAGGTGACCGGAAGGTTTTTGGGGGCACAACGCTTTCAATATTGAAAACGTCTATACTGATATTCAGAGCGTTAGTTCTCTTGCAAATGTATACGTTATACGCTATAAGTAAGGGGAAGTTTATGCCCCGCCATGGTGGTCTAGTGGCTATGGTACTAGGCTGCTGACCTGCAGGTCGCGGGATGGAATCCTGGCTGCGGTGGCTGCATTTCCAATGGAGGCAGAAATTCTGTAGGCCTGTGAGCTTAAATTTGAATGCACGGTAATGAACCCCAGGTGGTCGAAATTTCCGGAGCCCTCCACTACAGCTTCTCTCATAGTCATTTCGTGGTTTTGTGATGTTAAACCCCATATATTGTTATAAAGGGGGGTGTTGTTGTGTTTCGCCAAAACAAAATACGGCCGTCGTGGCTGCGAATCAAACGAAACGCCCTGGTCTTTACCAAAACTACGCCTCGAGCAGAATTTTTATGGGAAGGCAACTGACAAATAATGAGGATGTTTAGGGTGTAGTGTTTTCTCTTAAAAAATAGAAAGAGGGGAAGTGAAAAGCAAAACGTACTAGAAGCGCAAAGAAAATGTCCGCGCGGAAAGTTTCAAAGTGTCACCAGTTGCTGCCTTGATGAACTCAAGAAGAATTGTAAAATGGACGGCTTCAGCCAATGTCCCGAAAAATGTTTATTGCTTGCTGTGTAATGATGCGCTTCTTGTACACGGTAACTCGATTTCACTTATAACGTACGTAATTTGTCTGCCTAAATAGAACAGATGCAATGGTACGTCTGGTCGTTGCATTCGATTTCTGTACAAGATGTGTTGAAGGCGGCCATCAGAACATAGCTTCGATTATGTACCCGCAGAACAGACGTCGGTCAGCGTGACCCATACGATGATTCTCACTGAAGAAACGTACACAACACCCCAAAAAATAAAGGCCTGTTATCCACAGGCTGGTCGCCTATGGATGAGCCTTATCGGGACTTCGCGCCCCGCTGCACCGTGAGAAAGAGGAAGCCTTGGCCGCCTTATGTTCCGCGTGATCGAAATGTACGTCAAAGCGACCAATCTTTCGTTTCTCTTGCCCTTTGTATTTCATCCATTTAGTTTGTTCTGTGCTGTTCGCTGCAACATATAGATTGCGAACTGGCTCATCAAATCATTACACCCTCTAGCCCTCTACACAGTCTTTTAAGCCTGCACACACTTTCGGCCCCTAGGATCGCCATCTAGATTATGGCGAAATAGCTTTACTGATATGACGGCAGGGACAAAGAAAAATAGATCGTGTCTTGTGTCTTCTGGATTTATGTCATTTGTAGAATACCTTGTTACGGCGCGTAATGAACTCACCGATATTGCCACCTTGACCAGCGAGAGCACTTTAATCACCGTACGTTGGTGTCAGAAAAGTGAACGTACGAAGAGGTAAGTGTAAGTGACGTACTCCAGCCATTAAGCTAATGTAGAGCTAGCGAGGCTTCGGGAAGAAAATAGGCTACATTTTATGCTTTTCAGACATGGAACCGAAGTCGAGGTCGTTGTTATTCGTACAAATCAAAGATTAGGCAGTTACCCCAGTCACAAAAACAACCAAAAAATTTAGGCAGTGCAAATGGATGAGAACCTACATTTTATCCGGCAGTGCAATTGTACGAAGAGAGGCTTTCGCTTCAAATTGGTATGAAAAATGTATCTTCATATTTTCTATCAGATACCTAAAAGCTCCTTGGCAACACTTGCCTTTATCGCTACATTCTCTGACAGTGTCTTAAACCATTTAATTTTGACACTAAATTATTATTTACTCCAGACAATCCATTGAAATGGCCAGGTTAGGGTAAACATTGTGCCCCTTGCTTATCTTATGGTTTTTGATATTCTACATTCTATCAAGGTTCCTGGGTAGTGTTTCATACGTACTTCTAAGATGAAGCCTTCGGCATCCGGACAGTTCCAGGGTTATGACTTAGGTGAACCGTTTCACAGCCTGCTTGCGTGGAAGGTTAAGCGTTACAGTTTCTGCCCAGCATGGAAGTCAGTAGTTCGGTACCCAGCTTGTTCAAGATGACAAGACATAGAACCCCAAAATTAAACCTCAAAAGTATTTGGTTTGAATCCTTTTTCACCATATATTGAAGTAGGTTTTGCTCGTATTCTTGGCGGAGCAATATGTATTCTATAAGGTAAAGCTGCCATTCTATAGACACACTGAAAGATGAAATTTTTCCAAGTCAAGTAGTCTGAGAATGCTTACAAAACAAAGAAGCTACATGAAAAAGTGCGAATGCCTTCTGGTTCTTGCTGCGGGATGATGGTGTTCCAATAGATACAGAACTTCTCCAAATGCATTTAAAATTCCATCTTCATTAACAAATGACTGAGCCTCTCAGCCATATGATGTCGCTAAAATGTCCTGTTGAGTTTTGAATATTTTGAACAACACCGGTTACGTTCTACTTTATCGCAAAAAACGTGGATGGTTGGGCTTCTCGGCGAAGGACTGTGATTTGTTCAGAGCACTGCTAAAGAGTGCGACAAAAAGGCAAAAATAGAGCACACATTACAAAAAAGCAGAGCAACAAATTAGACGTTTTAGAGCAGTCATGCGGTGATTTTTCATTCGCCTCATATTTTTTACGGCCTTTATAATAAACTCTATGAGTTATGGTTGCCAAAGTTCGTGTGCTTTCTCTTCTTCCATTTTGCCGCCATGTTTCGTGTTGTTTAGCCCCGTTAAAAATGTATGTTCTTGTCTAAGCAAACCTGCAGGGGAAGATGGAAGCATGACGAGATCTCATATACTTGGATAAGTGTGATTCATGCTAAAGAGACAGCGTGTGCAAACACGGACACAGAAGCGAAGTCAATACACTACGGACAAACGCTGATTACAATAGCGCACCACGGCGCCAAAGAAAGAAGACATGAAAGCTTTTTGCGCCTACGGATGTAGAGGTAGGGCCAAGGAAGAAATATTTTCGAGGGGAGGGGCACCAGTTGGATCAGAAGTAGGGACCAGGCGGGCAGATCATATATTCTGTGCTATGTATGTCATGGCAATAAAAAATTAAATTAGGGCATGGACCTCGTGGGACATTTTCTTCCCCAAGGTAGCATTTCATTTGTCGAAAATAAATGAGCTGGTCGGATTGGCGGCTGCAAAGACACATCATGTCAAGGATTTTTCATGTTTTTGTCTGGGCGTGAGTTATATTAGGATAAAGTTGTCTGCGCCGCTCTGTTTGGCCCAGCTCATTCTGCAGAACAGCCAGATTGTCGACATAACAACATTGTCGACATAAGGCCTTGAGATATTGAGAGCGAGCTTTTGAAATACATACCCTGAATAACGTCAGTGTTCTCTTCGGCTATCTTTATATGCCTGGTCAAACAGGCAACTTTGCGTTGCCCGCTTCTACAGCTTCTCAACATGGAAAGAAATGTCTGGTGCGCAAAACAATCAAATAATATTTAAAATGATAATCCCTCAGTCAGGCGAACAGCAGAGCCTGATATGATGAAGCCATCATTGTTTTCTGAACGCACGTAATACTGAAAGCAGTTGTGACGCTCACATTAAGTGTTCCTCTTTTTTTTTTCAAGGTTTCTCTTTAGAGGAATTGTATAGTAGTATCCATCAGAAGTACAAAAAGCAGAATAGAATATAATGCGTGAACCGGCACTGACCTTATTTATTTCATTTTTCTTGATTTCTATGCTTCTCGCTTTTTTCTTTCTTTCTTCCTCACTTCCTTCCATCTCTCTTTCTTTTTTTTTCTTGTTTACTTTCTTCATTTTGCTGTTTTTCATTCTTTCTTTCGCTCTGTCTTTGTGTCTTTCCTCGTTTTTTTTTCTTTTATCTTCATTGTTTCGTTTTTTCGGTCTTTCTTATCTCTTTTTTGCTTCTTTTTTCGCGCCCTAATTACGACAAAACCCATGACGAGTGTCAGTCCGCGCTCGTCTTGCGTGTACTGATTTCGCGCGTGCACTTCCTGCTTAAGGCGTGCGCTACAAGTTTAGATCTCCTTGTCGTTCTTCCTGTCAATATGCTATTTGTTGCAGTACCATTCGTTTCTTCGCTCTTGTGGCGAAACATCGCACAATAAACGCTCAACTATACCTCTATGATGCACGTTTCACTTTTGTGTTATACCGATTCGTTTAAAGAAGGATGAGCCACGTTGCTTTCTTTATCCTTCTACTGCTGTTGTGCTCTATACTTATATTTTCTGACCAGCAAAGAAAGTCCATGTAAGTAGCTTTCAGCTTGCGCATGTGTGGCCGATTGCCACCTATGTCTCTTGTTTCAGGCGCGTTGCAGCTTAATTGCCGAGAAAGAACTCTCCTGCATCGCGTATTTTGTAAGTGTCCAACTTGTCATACTTCCTCGCCTATAAGGCAATGCTTTGCCACCACGCGTAGCACAAACGGCTGCAACGAGGCATCACAAGTCTAACAATTGAGCACGCGCGGGGGCACGCAAGCTATTTTTCTGCGGGAGTTTCCAGTTGGCTGCGCCACTACGGAGACAAAAAGTGCACCTCGCCATCTACCGCCGGCTTGAACCCGTTCTTTACGTCTTCTTTCCAACGCAGTTGCCCTAACGAACATCCTGGTCACTGCTGGGTTAGTACCGCACACACAACCGTGGGCCAAACAATAGGCAGCATCCTTGGAGCTGGCAACAACCGCTAACGAGGAAACTGCACACCCGCAATGCTCTTGTTGTATTCATTAGCGTTCTTCTTTTCTTTTTCTTGGTGTTCCCTTTTCTACGCAAGAGTTGCTGCTTGGATATTTGGCGGAAGGAGGCGCACCACAGCGATGCCGTCAGAGGAGCTAGGATGGAACAACTACCGGCGCTTCATGCTACCGAAATAAAGGGCTCGGTGTACATCCTGCTGTCTCTGATGCTGCAACATATACTTTGAAACAACACGGCTGAAGTATGAACAACCGGTTTCTTCTCGCTGTGTATGAATATGAACCAGCTCACAGACTTCAAGATGTTGTGCTAATAGCAACAGCATAACTTTGAGAGGAGGATTGTTTGCGCGTTTGTCTCAGTCGTGCTATTGCCCCTTAATTATATATCGAAGATCCAGAAACTGTGTCAATCTCACAAAGATGATGGTCCTGCTACGGTGAGTTCTTGCCTTAGTCTAGCAATAGTCCTACAAGGTGTAATCGCATTGTTTCAGCCAACGTCGATGTATCCGTGCCGAAAAAAATCCACAATTTGTTTGACTAGTAAATAAATAGTACAACCGATATTTATGAAAGTTGTGTTGTTCAGAAAAACACAAAAGTTCTGAAGAAGAAAAAAAGACAAAGCCTGCTTTTAGAAGGGTCTCTGAAATATGTAGAGAGTAGGAAGGAAAACAGGGGGAAAAGAACGGCAGGAAGGTTAACCAGCCTATAGGCAGCCGCTTTGCTACCCTTCACATGGGAGAGGGATGGGGGAGATGACAGATGGAGAGCAGAGAGGGAAGAGAGAAACACAGCACATTCGGCAGCACACGTGTGCACACTCAGTCATAGTGCAGTCTTGTCTTTCGCGGTGTGTGACGTTGCTGTTACAGTCGCTTGTTCAAGTCCGTGTCGCGTAGGAATTTCAACAGAGCTTTCGTCGCCTTCTGTTGCAATGTCTTCTCTCGGGCACTTGACAGAATAGTGTCCACAGACATTTGGCTGTTGTCGACGCGCGCAAAAGCGGACGCCAGTGACTGTCTCTGGATTTCATACAACGGACAGTCACACAGGATGTGCTGTAGCGTCTCTTCGCAATGACAGGCATCGCAGAGAGCGTTGTCGGCCATTCCTATCACAAAGGAATAAGATTTTGTAAATGCCACTCCTAGCCATAAGCGATGAAGAAGGGTGGCTTCTCTTCAGACGAGTCCAGTGGGCATGCGGAGAGCCATCAAAGAGGACAAATGTTGTTGACAATTCGTATCGATGCTTGGTGGGCACCATAGTGAAAACGTGATTTCACGCGCAAGTCGCCGAAGATTATTGGCAGCATCGGTCCGCGAAAGTGGTATGGCTTCTTCTCGTGTTTCTTCAAGGGCTGCCCGCGCGGCAGTATCGGCATGTTCGTTCCCTATGACGTCGCAGTGACTTGGCAGCCACTGAAACGTCACATGACGCCCTTTCTCGTGTGATGTGTGGAGAAGGCATGCAATTTTGAAAACAAGCTGTTCGTACGGCCGGCGACGCAGTGCTGAAAGCACATTTTGTAGGGCAGCCCTTGAGTCGTTGAAAACCGCTCATTGTTGCGGTGGTTGCCAATTGACCACACAAAGTGCAGCGCGCAAAGCAGCTAGTTCCGCTGCTGTAGATACCGTGGAGTGGTCAGTCCTAAAGCTGATGGTAACACCTCTTGCTGAGACAAATACTGCCCCTGATGAAGTCTGGCGGTTTGTGGAACTATCGGTGTATACATGTATGCTGTCTGATTATCTCTCGTGCAAAAGAAGGAGAGACAGTTGTTTCAGCACAGGCGACGATGTAGAGAGTAAGTAGTAATTATGCAAGCCTTATAGGTTGGAACATATGAACCTCACAAATATTGTATGTAACAATACAGCTTACAAGAATCATGATGACGCTTACGATATGCTTCCTAATTTGTAGTACTAAAGTTTTGTATTTACAAAATCCGTGCACAACGTAAACCCCTTTTAGTCTGGTTGCGAAGATATTGTTGTCATCGGTAATGTTTCAAATTAAAAAAGCGAGAAGTCACGGTTTGGTCCAATTGTAATCATAACCATTTACTAATTACGTAATGGATTCGTTGCTTCGAATTGGCAGATCATGGTTCACAGTGGCCATGAACACAATGTTACTTGGGCAAAGAGCGCGGACCCAGCTCTGTTTTCAGTTTTCTTTAAACACCTTGCCACTGGCATTTTGCCATCCATCGAGCTCTTTGCCAATTACTGCATCCTGTCCCACCACGTAAGCTCACATAACGATAAGATTATAATATAGCGTGATCTCACTGCACTTGAAACACGTACTCTCGGTGGCTCATAGAACTAAAAGTAACAGGATGTGAGCCCACGCTCCTATTACAGGAACCTACTCTCACGTCAAAATCATGCACTTTGCAGGCTCTTTATATTCCACTGATTCAATCATAGAGGTACCTCTCGGGGTCACCATCACAAGTAAACTGACATGGTTAAAACGTAGTCATAATTTTGTCTCCCACTTACAAAACGTTTGCATTCATTAGAAGGCTGCTGTCATCATCGCCACCTATAACCCACAGACTAGCATATGATACCTTATGCACTTTAAACTGGAATTCGCATTGGCAATGTGGAATTCCTATCAAGCGTACCTTGTAGGCCAACTTAAAGCATCTGCCTCACCGCGGTGGTCTAGTGGCTAAGGTACTCGGCTGCTGACCCGCAGGTCGCGGGATCGAACTCCGGCTGCGGCAGCTGCATTTCCCATGCAGGTAGAAATGCTGTAGGCTTGTGTACTCAGATTTGGGTGCGCGTTAAAGAACCCCAGGTGGTCGAAATTTTCGGAGCCCCCCATTACGGCGTCTCTCATAATCATAAGGTGGTTTTAGGACGTTAAACCCCACATATCAACCAATCCAGCAACCACCACCCCAGTTCGTTTTGATGTCTGTTTTAGCACTTCATGGTTTCAGTTGGGTATGTGAGTGCGTCTACAGCATACGTTGTCGCTAGCACAGCGAGCGTTTTCCTCAAAACTCGACCAACCAAGTACGGGTTGAATGAGCGTCCGGAAAGATGCCACACCCTGCCTTTTAGGCGGTTCCTTTTCTTTGTAACCAATTCGAATGGTTGTTGCAGGCAACTTTTTTTATCCGATATTTCAAGTCCGAGTTATCTCTCGTCGTCTTCTTGTCGAAGTTGTCGTCTTCTTTATACGGTTTCCTTGCAGTGTGAATATCACTTCGACGGGGTCTGGGTTCAGGACCATTCTTTCAGTATTTTCGGTGTTGAAGTTGAGCTGGTCCTCTTCCTCTGTCGCAATTTGTGAGCAGATATTTAAGAGGTCCTGTAGGTCTGTTGCCGACTCAGCCAGAAGTACAATGTTGTCGGCAAATGCCAAACATAAGATTTTCGTGTTTTTCTATCGGTGATCTGTTGTTATTGTCGATAGTCTCAGTCTAGGTCCCTTTTCATTGTTTTCAAATATATATATATATATATATATATATATATATATATATATATATATATATATATATACATATATATATATATGTATGTGTGTGTGTGTGTGTGTGTTTAGTGATAATGGGCATCCATGCTTTAGACGTGCTTTTAAGGTTACTTTTTCGGTTTGTGGCCATTTAGTTTATATATTGCGGTGCAGTCCTCGCAGAGTGCCTTCAACAGTTCTGTAAATTTCTTATCCCGAGGCACTTCGTCGAGCTTTTGCCATAGTTCCGCATGTGAGACCGAATCGTAGGCTTTTTCAAGGTTTAGGAAGGCGAGGTAGAGTTGTGACTTTTCTTTGTGTTTCATTTCTATCGCTTGGGTCAATATGTGGTCACTTGTGGGTCTCCAGGGCCGGAAGTCAATTTGTGATTCATAGAGTATGTTGTTTTTTTCACAATAGGCTTGTAGTCTGCGATTTGAAATTGTGCTGAAGAGTTTAAAGACGTTCCTGAGTACTGCTATTGGGCGATAGGCATTGATGTCGTTTTCTGCCTTTCCTTTCTCTTTGTGGATAAGTTGTATACGAGCTTCTTTCCATGTTTCTGGTATGTCGTATGTTTCGACAATGTTGTTGAAGCAGTTGAGTAGCACTTTTCTGACATTTGTACATAGAGCTTTCAGAAATTCATTTGGGATATCATCAAAGCCAGATGCTTTGTGGTTTTTTATGGCAGCAATGCGCCTTTTTAATTGTCCCTTTGATATTTTCCTGTTCAGAGTTTCAGCTTCTCGCTGTTCTGTAGATAGGCCTTCTGTTGTGTTATTTCTGAGCTGGTGCATTGGTATGTCGTAATCTGCTTGTAGATATCTAAAAAGCTGGGTCATGTATTGTTCTATTTCTTCTTTTACGTGAGTACTGGTACCATCCCGTGTTTGGAGAGAGACAACCTTGGGTCGGGCCTTATTTCGTTTCATGATCTGAACATATGTCCAGAACTTCTGGCTGTATTGTTGACGTTCTTTTCTTATTTGTTCTTCTTGCTGCTTGAATACTGTCTCTATCTTTTGTGCAACCATAATCTTGACTTCTTCTTTTTGGGCCAGGTATTTTCCCCATATGACATCTTTTAGGATAATGTTCTTATTTGATGTGTATCGATTTTGTCTGGAGAGTTTCTTTTGTTCTTCTTTCTCCTGGTTTAGTTCTTTGTCAAACCATGGTGTCGTCCGTGTCCTGTTTTTTCCACTTGTTTTCCCGATGGTTTAATTTGCCACTGCCAGACGTTTCTAAATGAATTCTTTATATGTGAGGGTGACCTCCACGGCATCATCCGACTCTTCTGCGAAGGTTTCAAGACGTTCGTTGTCTCTCACTTACCAGTGTGGTTTGGTCTGCTTAGTTTAATTGTTCGTATGGGCTTGCTTTTCTTCTAGGGTTACACTAATTTGGTTTTGATCACTTCCACAGTTATTGCATTTCAGTTCATCAATTTGCATGAATGTTATATGAATGTTCTGCGAGGTCTCGTCATTGCAGAGGACGTAATGAATGGCTCACTTGCTTAATCTACGTGACCAAGGGTATGTTTCCCTGCATGTAGAGTCCAGGTTGGCTATCTGTAGGTTACATTGGTTGAAGGTAAAAAACCTATAAGCACTGAGCCAACCAAAGTAACAGTTTAAAAAGAAAAAAAACACAGAAAAAAGACGTTTCGGCTCCCACACGGAAGCCTTGTTCACAGTGAACCTGCTGTTCTGTCCTCTTCGGTTTCATCCTTCGTCGGAGTTGTTTACTGCGTTGGTGTGGTATTGTTGCTCTGGGTCTTGGTGTTAGAGCTAATTTTCTCTGTCAGGGGAGCCAGTGTCATCTGTGTGTGTTTCAATGTTATCAGTGGCTGGGTGGCCTTACATGAGTCCGAGCTCGTCAGCCTCAGCCCGAAGAAAGAGCAGCTACTTTTGTCGAGAGTTCTTCTCGTAAGGCGCGCTCAGTGTTCAACTCCAGCAAGAGCTCTTTCATTGATGCCTTGTGAGCAGTTTGTGATGCTTGCCACTGCTCTTTCATTGTATTCACTTGCAAGTTAAAATGTGCCCTCATTGCTTTTTCCTGCAATGAATATGTTCGAATACACAGTGGGATATCTTGGTGCAGTGTTGACATGTGTATGTCTTGTCCTTTGCCTCCTCCAAGTTTTCAAAAGGTGTTTTTTCCAGGTACGCCCATCTGTCACAGCTGGCACACTGAGCCATGCATGCTCTTCTCGTCTTCCGCTGGAGTGCTTGACTTTTTCGCTGTGCGGGTGTGGGATTTAGCCATGTTGACCAAGAAAGCATGCCTTTTATGAGTAATAAAGGTTCTGGTTGTCTGGTCTGGTTTTTCTCGGGGTACACTCGTCTCAGCTGGTGTCGAACATGAGATTCGTAGCCGGGACTTCGCTCCGTGCAATTTTCCTAGCCCGTTTGTCTGAAAGCAAGCAGCCTTCCAGATTCCACTTGTCGCGGCCACTGGGGGTGCCTACGCTAACTGGTCCGTCACTGCAGCGTTTCCGTAGAACAATCACAGAAATAACCGCACTTTTCCCATTACTCACGTAGGCATACCGCGGTCGCCAGCACAGAACCAGCCGCCGCCATTGTAAGTACTCCCCCGGGAGCCACCACCCCATCGAATCACTTTTCCCGTAATTCCCACAGCACATTCACAATCACACAATGCCTAACAGATGGCAGCACATTATGTAGCGTTTGCTGTTTACTTGATCAACGCCTCTGGAAAGGCATGATATGTTTTCCGCTAGATGGACATAGTTGTCAATTTTTAGAGCTCTTTGAAAGTTCCTGTGTGTTTTTAGGGGCGATGGCTGCGCTATCCTGGCCTGTTTCGACGTAGTTTGGTGGCCACCCAAATGCGTTTACAAATCGCAGAATGGGCTCGGTTTGGTCGTGACAGCTGTCGAACGAAATTCGTTAAGGAGACTCCTTCCACTACATGGTATTTATGTGATGTTTTTTTTTCGGAGCAGCTGCAAGTGACATTGTGGCTGTGTGGTAATACACCTGCTTGCCACACGAACGGCGCGGGTGCAATCCTCAAAGGGACCAAAATTTTATTATTGATTTTATTTGCTTCGTTCTCGATTTTTCGCTCACAGACAATTTTTCGCTCACAACCAACGGTGCCGACGCCGACGGTGGAATTTCTGCAACACGAGCTCTCTAACGCTAATGCGTTAAAACTAAGCACGAACAAGCACGTGGCTAATAAGCACAGGCTGAACCGAAAACTCGTTCCACGATCTCCCATCTCTCACGGTAGGACGTCTTCTTTCTTGCAGCAACTCTCCCCCCCCCCCTCTTCTGCTCGTGGTCTGAACGTCTGAACTACAGCCACAGGTATACTCTGGGCGCCATGGAGTGGAGAGTTCATTGCAGTGAAGTCTCGCGTGACGACGCAGGCGTGATTCGATGCGAGTCTGCCGAGAGAGAGGAAAGTCAGATAAACAGGACCATGAAGAGGAAGGAGCAGTGCATACGCAAAAGCGAAGTAAAGATCAGTCAAGACCGCGGAGGACCTACGTGGTAGAACAGAACAGACGGCGCCTTGTCTGAACGGCGCGCCACATAGCATCTGGGATGCAGCCAAGCAGGTTACGCCTCCTCCTTTCTTCTTCAATGCGGGCATAAATAAAGACACCTCACGCACGTACTGATGCCAATGTACACACACGCGAGCCACACAGAACGCAAGGCCGCCGGAAGGTGAATGGTCAGGCATGCACTCAGCCATTGTTCACTTTCTCCTCCCGGGTCCAGTACAGCACCCTCTGTTGGTCCTATGGGCCTCTCTTCCCTTCTTTTCCAAACACTCACGAGATTTCTGGTTCTGCCTTCTCTCTTCTACCGCCCACCTACTTAGTTCACCTGTCAAGCTTTTGTCGTCACACTACAAGGGAAGCCAAGGACGGGGCGCGAAACAAAAAGCACGTGTGTTTGCATAGAGACTGAAGGGAAGAAACGGCGGCACCGGGACGCACTCCGCAGGAGACCTCACAGTGGTGCCACCGGGAGCTTCGCGGTTCCCAATTTGTAATTCCGATACCATCCCGCATCTCTTGTGCTGCCATTATGTTTATATGTGCTTCTTATCTTCTTTTTCCAGCCTTCTTCTACGGAACATATAACGATGGCATTGTAACAACAGTGATACTCAGCTTTGTGAAACAATGTCGAATGGTTTCACCACTGGAAGAACAATGGAGGTAACAAGGTACCATAGGAGGAACATTGCAGGTCACCAAGGGTGCTCCCTATCTATGTAGCTGCCATTGTTACTTTTATGCATGTCCCGTTATTCTATGGATCTGCTAATTAAACACGCCTGTCTAATGAGCCTGTGGTTGTAAGTGTAGACGTAACAGACCCCGTGTATTTTGTTTTGTTTGCATCCGGATTCATTTCGAAGGCGAAGGCAATAAATAGTGTTTCAAAATTTGAAATATCAGCAAGTGACGATTTCAGTTCATCTGCAAGCACACCCTACTTGAGGAAACAGTACGTAATGACATGGAAGACATCACGTAGAACTATTGCGTGCAACGCAGTTGACCATGTTGCTTCATTCTACATCCCTTTAAGAAAACGTTTTTGGATCTTTGAGCACAAAATTAGGAGTTAATATCAATGACAGCGTGAGCTCAACAGTGACAGGCTGGAAAAAATTTCCAGGGAAAGAAAAACTCAAATGTTTTTGTCTTATCAAAGGAACAATGTCAGTAAAATAAGGATATATACAAGAACTCATATCAGTAGATAAACTTAGATAACACACGGAATGCAACGCCTTACACTTTATTAAAAAACATCAGTCTCTGTACACTAAACTGGTCGTCGCTGCAATCTTGATGACGTTGATCCATCCCTGCAGAGCGTATACAACAATCCATGTTCAAAAAGACGCAGGTCAGACAAGCCGAAAGATCAAGAATTGAAAACGCATTATCGGCACTACTTATAGCTGAAAGAAATGAGTGTATTTTGTAACACGTGAAATGCGGACTCGCATGCTTTGCAGGTTTTTACGCAGAAAATCCAATAAAACCTACCAAATCAAATAACATCTGGCAAGTTTATATTTCACTTAGCTTCCTAGCGCGTAAAATATGTGAAAATTGAGAAACAACCCTGTGATAATATTTCCCAAGATAGAAAGTCATTTTTCTATATATGGCCATATTATTTATGAATTCTACATACGCTGTGTATCCTGCCCATATTTTTCATTCCTAATTGCTATGGCTATAGAGAAATATAATTTTTTATAGAAAAATATTAGCAAATGAACGTTTGTCATTCTCTGCGCATTTTATGCTTTAGGAAGCTAAGCTAGATCTAAACTTGTCAGAATTTGTATCATTTAGAGTCTTGAATAGTGCTCGTGTGAAAACATGCAAAACATACGAGCAATACGAACGTGCAAACATGCAAACATGCAAAACACTTCACGTCTCACAAAATATACTCATTCCTTTCAGCGAGGTAGTGTTGACATTGTGATTCTAATTCTTCACTTTCCACCTTGTGCGACCTTTGACTTTTTAAACATGTTTTGTTGACTGTGGTCTGGAGGAATAGGACAACGCTATTTAAATCACAGTGACGGCCACTTTAACGCACACACATATTCCTGTTCCGCGATCACCGTAAGTATGGGCATAGAAAAATATCATGGACATGAAGAAATATGCTCTTCACACGCCACATATCGAAAAGGTACGCCAACATATACAAACTTGATTGACTGGGTTATTGACGCCTACGTTTGTGTCTATAACCAGTGACGAAAAGCTGACGAAATATGAAACACTCAAAGGCAACGCATAGACGTGTCCCCCCGCCAAAAAAAAAGCCAATTATGTAACTTCATCACGACATATGTTCAATTATTTCCCACTTCCACGCTTGAAACATGGGCACACAAACGATGAAGTACTGGCGTATGTCCACGCTCATTTCGTTTTTTTTTTTTTGCCCGGTGTGTGCTGCCAAATACGTGTGTAATCACATCCCTGATTTGAAAGGAATGTGGAGGAGACGACTTATCTATATACTTGCGAAACTCTCACAGAGACAACAAAGAGCAGTAAAAAAATTACGAAATTCGCGCGGTCTGGCTTCCTCACAGCACCGTCTTATAAATCAAGGCTCAAACACGCGTACGACAGGCTGCGTACAGCCATGTATGAACCATTTTTATGGCATATATGGGCTACTAACATTCGTCTCGGTAGGCCCACTTGACTCGGACTCGATACTTATGCGTCTGCATGCGTGAGGATTATGTTCCGAGGGCCCGAAACGGAACGTAACGCCTGCCATAATATAGTGAAGAAAACGAGCAGCCATTGCTGCGTTTCTCTTTTCTTTTACCCTCTTGCAACGATGGATGCCGGCTGGACGGGCGAGCGCAAATTACGGATCATTCGGAACAGGGTGCGGCCGTAGCAAGAGACCCTTGTGTATCTAGTCAGGACGACGTCATGAAGCGCGTTATGCTTATGCGTGTGACTGCATGGCATCAAAGCCGGGGAAACACGCCCTGTCTATGGCTCATAGCTGCAGCCATCTCAGCCCCGACGGTCACCGGCATGACCCCGCTGACACGGAATCGTGAAATCACCCGGAGCATAAGTCACCAGAACTTGCTCGCTCACGATTATATAAGAACGCACCCACACACTCCTCCCTTCTCTCAACAAGACTTGCTGCTAGCGTACACCTTTCGCCTAGTCTACCGTCGGCACTTTGCCACCTGCGGCCGTGGTGAGAGGTGAAAGGTGCAGCACAAGAACTATTTAGAATAATGGAATATTTTAGGCAAATATTGACCTACTGTACACGATGTCACCTTTCCCTTCATACTAAAGGAAGCGTGTAATGTTAATATTGCGTGCTCAATGTGACATGTAATCAATTGTCTCAACGTGAACTAACTTTATGTGTGGAACTTGTGATAGAGCACTTGGTATATGAACTACCATGTGAGGCTCGGTTGAGCTTTACTTTTCACATCGTTTGTGTAACAGTATTGCATTTTGTGCTCTTATTATTTTATGAGAGCATATTTCGTTCGCTCAGTGAGAAGGAGTAGCCGGTGCTACCATAATGACAACAACCTCTATTATTTTATTATGATAATAAAAAAGGGCGTTATGCATCACACTACTGCTATACCTGTCTCCATCTGGTATATATGCGTATACCTAAGAGCGCAGCTGTAGGAGGTAAAATATATGCACCTTGGAGCTTGTTTCTAACAAACCACTGGGGGAAAAGGTGACATAGTTGCGTTCCTAATCTTCACGAATCACATTCCTGGTGAAATTTCCTGGATATTTTTTTTTGTACGTGGATCATTCTGTTCTCTACAAACGTTTTCCCTTTATTAACAATCAGGTGTTGCTGCAGGATGACATAATTTGGATCCAAAACCAGAGCTCCACTTGGCTCATGCAGTCAAAAACACGTATCGAAATTTAGGGTGATGGACGTGCCTTGTAAACAATCACACCTACGCTTCTCATGCACAATAAATGATTCCACGATAACACAGGTAGAATCCTAGAAGTATCGCAGCGCAGAAATAACAAAAAACTTATGTTGGTCTAAGCACAACCCATCACGTTCTGCACACGCACGAGACCACTAGGTTTCATTAGATGGTCACCAACATTTGCTTCAGACACAGTTAGACGAACGGCATGTGAAACTTTGACACGCACCAAACTTGAATGTCCATACACTATCTGGAGCCCCCATGAAAAGTGTTTAATTCAGGTATTAAAGACAATACAAAGTCGAGCTACTCGTTTCATACCGGCCAAATATGATTCTAGACAGAGCGTCACCAACACCAAAACATTGATTGTTCAAAACCATCAGGCAAATCACCTCAAAATAGCAAGTCTTTACCATTTCTGTAAACTGTATTAAATGTTTCCTCCATTACGCGAGAGCCAAATAGTACCGCCCATATAATCATCAAGATATCTGCTTAATTGTCAACGCTTTCTGGGTTAAACTGGCGCCTTGAAGATATCGTTTTTTCCAAGTGCCACATCAGCTTGAACTCTACTTTCTGACGGTATTTTAGTGGAAGATATTAAGGGAAATTTATACTTATTGTTACAGCACAAAAACGTAAGCGGACCGGGTAGTAGAACTGTTCTCTGCACGTTTAACTGCCGCCTCATTTTTTTGGTGTGTTCTACTTATCCGAAAAGAATTTGTGATGTCTCCTTGTGACCCGTGATTAACTGTTGTTTCCCCTACCCCCATTTTGTAATGCCCTATCAGGGGCCCATAGTTTAAATAAATGATCATTATGATTCCAGACGAATGAGCGAATCTAACGACCTTGTTAAAGATAACCTCAATTCAAGCCCAGCATCTAGCACGCAACACATTAAAAAGATTACATAACAACCAACATGAATGGCACTTGTTTCGTGTTGTGCGCTAGATGTTGAAATGAAACAGGAACGTGCCCTAAAAGAACCACGAACGCAGTTAGCAAAGCAACAAGGTTCTTATTTGGAGCGCATTTTAGGGGCGAAGTTCCTCATGGCGTGGCTTGGGCGCCCCCGTAGTACGTAACCACCAGTGGCACTTACCCAAAATAGGTATAACATTTGACCTCCAAGGTGGTGCCGGTGAGAGATTTCTTCTGTGCGTTGTTTAACAATAGAAAATAGTGCTCAATGTACATGCCAATGGCTGCTAATGGGGAATGAGAGACAGGAGCATTCGGCTTTTAGTCAACGCGCACGCTGCGATCCCCATTAGCAGCCATTGGCATGTACATTGAACACTATCGGACAAGAAAAGGTTGCTACATTATACTCGCTGGGTGTAACCTCCTTAGTTTTAGAAAGGTTTAGCGAGCGTTGAGCCGCAGGGCCATGAATACAATGAGCTAGTATATACCATGAATGAATTAGAGGTGGTTAAAGGGGGGAAGCAGATACGAAGCGCAAGCCGTAAGAAATTAAAAGCTGAATCCTCCTGTCTCTCATTTCACATTAGCAGCCACTGGCATGTACATTGAGCACTATCTGACAGGAAAAGGTTGCTACGTTATACTCGCTGGGCGAAACAGCCTTGGTTTTAGAAAGGTTTTGCGAGCATTGGGCCGCAGTGCCATGAATACAGTGAACTAGTATATACCATGAACTCAAGGTGGTTGAAGGTGGGAAGTAGACCCGAAGCCCAAGCTGTAAGAAAGTGTGCATGTGCCACCTCTCGTTTAGTCCTTGGAATGTCCACTGAATGGCGGTGCTTCTATATGGGGAATATATGATAAAAAAATGCGAGATGGTGGGACTTGGAGTATAGATGGACGAACGGACACACAGACAGATGCATGGATGGACGCATGAACGGACGCAGGGGCGGATGCATGAACGAACGCAGGGACGGGCGCATGAACAGACGCATGGACGGTCACACAGACGAACGCATGGACGGACGAATGCTTCGCCCCACTCTCAATAATTCACTCCGTGGATACGCTGCCATTTTTTTGGGCGAGCGGACTTTTGTGTGCGTGCGTGCGTGCGTGCGTGCGTGTGTGTGTGTGTGTGTGTGTGTGTGTGTGCGTGCGCGCGCGCGCGCGTGTGTGTGTGTGTGTGTGTGTGTGTGTGTGTGTGTGTGTGTGTGTGTGTGTGTGTGTGTGTGTACTCTACGTTGAAAGTCGTGATGCTACGAATTGATCACTCTTTTCCTCTTTGCGCGAAATATACTGCGTCTGTTTTTGTTATATTACTTATGTCACGGATATCTGGACATATCTACTATGAAACCCTTTCGGCTTCGCGCTTGACTCCGGTTCAGTCAACACCAGCCGAAGCGTGACTCTCCTGCGACATCCGCTACAGACCAACACGTCTGCTGCAACGGCCTGCTTTACCAATTTGGGGAACGCGGATGTTTGTCACCTTGGCTTGGCCTCTAAAAAAAGGCTGCCAGACAGGTCAGGTGATTGCGAAAACGGCATATATAGCGACACGTTTTTTCACCAATGTCATATAGATCTACGCGTCAAAGTTATCACAGCTGCATTCTTCACTGTGTTTTACACAAAATATACTCGCAACCACTTCAAGTGCTGTTATTCTAGGAATATACCAGAGTCTGTTACTTTCGTTAAAGTGCACCTAAAATAAAGCTAACTGAAAACAAATAGATCCGACAACAACCCCACCATGACTTCGACGTTTTGTAAATGCGTGGCTCGGAAATGCGTGGCTCGGAAGTCCCTGGTTGGCTTTGAATACGCTTTCTAAAACGTTTCTCAGTGTTAAATTTCCCCAGAAGCCTGCCGCATTCTAATATGCCGACAGTAGTGATGCTGACAAAATGGTGAGTTTCGCGAAGCGGCACGGCGTAGGTTACTGGCCCTGCAAAGGACTCGGCACATCTGTAGGCTATATAGTAAAAACATTTTCTTCTTTGGCGGTGTTGTAGAGCTACGAGTGATTCTCCTGGCACATTTCGGAGAAAGGCAGGCAGAGCCCGTAAGCATCTGCACCGAAACCAAATCATTGGTTGCAGAGAGGTCCCTACTTATTAAGTGACTGGTATTCTCGTTCACGCTAAAATCTGTCCGTAACACAGAACCAAACAAACAGTTTCAAGCTGAACCGAAACTCCCGGCTCGAGTCGCAGCCGCAGTAGCCCACTTCGGTGCAGACAAAATGCGAGAGGAGCTTGTTCTGAACGATTCCATTGCGCATCGAAGAATCGCAGGGCGTGTCAGTGCTCCGGAGCCTTCTATACGGCACATCTCACAGACTGATTGTGGGTTCGGGAGGCTAAACCTCATAAGCTAACCAACCGTTTCGCAGAGTTTTCTTGTGCCGACTTTTTAAAAGTCTCTACTTATAGGCTCGGCACATGTTCTTGAAGTCCACTGTCACCAAGGTAGAATCGGTTATTGGTTTGACATATTTCGCCATAAACAGAAAGACTAAGAAAGCCAGCATGTCTCAACACCCTCTGATTTCCTTTTGTAACCACACACATTTTTACGCAATTTTTTTATTTGCTTGAATTGCTTTGTGCTATAATACGAAAAGAACTGCATCTCACAGTCATCCCAATGACTATTTCCTTACTACGGCAAGGTGCGTGACGAAGCACTCAAACAAGCAAGACTAACACAAATATAAATGGAGAAGCGAGTACGTCAAGATTTGCCAAATACATCCGGCGCTCTCCGTTCCAGCGCAAGGCAGAGACCGTCATCTCGTCGTTCACCGAGGCGCCTGAATCCCGCACTGGCGCATCGGGATTGACTCGCTGCAGACGTCGTCTTTCCTGGCAATGACGCAATGTTTTCCGGCGTTGCTCGTCTGTTAGTGTATACTTGACCTGCTGTCTACGGCAGTCAGGACTTCGAAGTGTCAGACGTGCGCGTTTGCGCGGGCGTCGCTCAAACAGCGCGCGGATGTCGCCAAAGGCCAATATTGTGTTGTTAGCTCTGCTCAATTAGACAAGGTGGCCTCAATCGTCTCCATTATTCTTTATTCCACTATTCACTTTTCCTTTACTATTCAAGGATAACAAGTCGTTTTCTTTTCGATTTAAGACTAATTGTGAGGAATAAATAATAAGTTTGTTAATGCTAACACGAGGTTTAAGTTTAACCAATGTGCACTGACTTCGGATTTCCTGGGCCCTGCAATGCCCATATGATCTTCATGACATGAATATTTGGCAATCACCCATTTGTAGCAAACGTCCAAACAAATCCGTACACACGTCTTTCTGCTTTTTTTAACGAACAGTATTCGCATTGATTGCATTTTTCAGCAGGCTTCAAGCTACCAACGAATGTGTTTTCAAACATGTATAGCCTTTGAAAAGGCATCCGCTACTTTGATGGATTCCTAAGAACTCACTTGCAACAAAAACTTCATTTGGCAAAGTTCTATCATTCACTCTACATATCGTACATTCTATTGAAATTCAGCTATTTCTCTCTTGTTTTTTTTTTTTTGGTTTTGGATTGTAAATTATTGCGTGGTCCCTTCCACGTAAGTGTATTACGCGTTCGTCACTCCGTGATTTAGCAAACAATTGCAAGCTTTATGTGTCCTATACCAATTCTAACTCTGGTGTCATCAAGTCCGAAAGCTCCATTCAATCAAAGGAAACGCAGGAATTGTCACGTGCCTGCGACGTGGACCAAGGCAGCAGGCTGTGTGTCCATAACAAAACTCTGTTTGGCTGAAGATGTGGCCGAAAAACGGAAAGTCAGATTACAGCGATACACACCGGCACTGAGACCGGTAAACATTGTGTCGGCCGTCGGTGCCGTAAAATATTGCGGCGCTATCGCTAGCGTACAACTAAGTTCCGCGAGAATCTGTAATGATCGCGTTATCGCAATCATCTCGATGGTTTCTAATCAATCTACGTGGTTGCATGAGGCAGCACTTATTGTGTAATGGGGAGACAAAGAAAAACTTGATAAAGGAGTGCGGCAACATGTAATGGGGCCGCCAGTTTAGCATTTACCTCACTGGTACTTGGCGATAAGGTTCCTGAGGATTATCCGGAATGCTGAACCCGCTCACCGGAGGAGCATGTGGTTGAAAAACGGAGTCATTTGGCCATAAGTGACACTAATAGTAAGATTTATTATGACGTTGATTCGCACCACTGGCAAAGAGAGCTGTGAGCGTGACTTCGGGAAAGATTACCACGCAAGTATAAACGAATGAAAGAAAAAAAATTGTCTCTGCTAGGGTGCGTTCTCTTTCCAGAGGTCATGCCCTGCGCATACAACATTGGCTTGCAACTTTGCTCGTACTTTGGCGTTCGCTCTTGTGCTTTCGAATTAGACGACTACCTACCAATGATGACAGCCATGGCGCTTTGCCATAAGTATGAGGTCACTGGTTCGAATGCCTAATATGTCACTTGAGAGTATGGAAGAAATGTTAGTGGAAGAGAACCCCTGGTTGCGTACCAGTGGCGAAGTCTACGGCTAAGTTGTCACAGCTAATGTCTGATTTCTGGGGTTTAACGTCCCAAAACCACAATATGATTATGAGAGACGTCGTAGTGAAGGTCTCCGGAAATTTAAACCACCTGGGGTTCTTTAAAGTGCACCCTGTTAAGTTTGGCCTGGAAATTCATCTGGGCAGACGCCATGGGGCGTAAGCTGGTCCACTGGAGATGCTCTTAATCCCTTCGGCGCCCGGTCTCACAGACGCTGTTGAATATTTGAGCAATTGTCCAGACCAAGCAGCAAGCAAAGGCGAGTTCCCGTCCTTCAAACGCGGACCCTTTTGTCGTCCCTTCAAGCAGAAGTGGTGACTAATGGACTCGGCGACTCATCGGGCAATGGAAAAGCTGGCGTGACCGGTGCCAGAGCTGACGGCGGAGCGGCGCTTCTTTAATCCTCAGTCAAGTAGCCGACCGGCCGACTGCCTATGCCCGCCAGGCATTGTCCCTGCTGGCCGAAGGATGAGACGTCGTGTCGCCACGACGCCACAGAGAAGACAACAGGGACGGCGTCTTCCTGGGGGAAACCGCGACGGACACCGCAGATCGCCCCGCTAATTGGGCGAGCTGTGCGGTGAACCCTTTGAAGTATGCGGCCAGGATCGTGGGAACTCTCGACTAACAGCACACACACGATGAGGAAGAGCATTGCTGGCGCCACCACAGTGCAGTGTTCACGTGGACCTTGCATGCTCGTCTCCCTCACCTGTGTGTGTGTGATTGGTGGTCCACTCGGAGAGGAGGAGCCCGACAGGGCTTAAAACGACGCCGGAGAGTGCTGGGCGTCGCTCTGAACTATGTAACGTTCAACCACCACGCTCGTGGTTTGGAAAACCACTATCCCTTCTTTTCTGTAAATATGTGTAAATAATGTCATAAACCCCTGTTTTTGTGTTCCGTATCCTCTTCTGTCAGCGTTCGTTTCCTCCACCCGGTTACACCACGCTACCACAAAAGACCGGGTAGTCCCCCATCCTTAACAACTGGTGGCAGCGGTGGGATGCCATCACCTGCAACTTCTTCCTTCTTTCAACCGCTACAACTGGTTGGCAACGGTGGGATGGACTTCATGACGTGGTGCTGTGCTGTGGTGAGTGCTTGGTCTTTGCTATAACTTTCCAGGCTTCATTTTGTGAGTGTGAATTGATTAAAAGCCGGATTGTGTGTGCGTTAGGGGATCACCTATTTGTGAGTTAGAGGGATCACCCAAGTATGTGTGAGATGCAGGACCAAAGTACAACGGCAATCATGTCGTGGAAGGCAATGCTAAGAGATGAACTTTTGTGTGTGAGTAAGCATCTAGGCATTGAAATAGAGGAAGGATGGGCAGGACAGCGATTTGGATGCTGATCTCGCAAAAAGCCAGTGAGGAGGAAATTAAAAACGCAGTAGAGATTTTTGAAAAACAGGAAATGGAGGAAAGGGATAGAAAAGAGCGTGATCGAGCACGCGCCTTGGTGCTCGAACAATTGGAACAGAAAAACGAGGCAATGAGACGGAAAATTGAGCCATCCGTAAGTGTAGCGCACGAGAAGTGCGAAGTGCAGCCCAGAGCTTTAGAGAAGGCTGGCACGTGTGAACATAGCAGCAGATTCAAAGGCGAATCGAGTTTGAGTGCTGCGAATGATGCTGCGCTGATTAGAGAGGCCGACGAAGGCCAGAGCAAGTGCGACGAGGTGCTGTGCCAGCCAACTGTTAGCGAAACAGCTAGGATAGCTGTAGAAAAGCTGGTACAGACCTCAACTGTGTTTGTCGCGACGGTGGGTCTTGCAAATGAGGTTGAAGAAGTTAAGAACACCGGAAAAAGCTCAGGAGAAGCAGCGAAAGTAGAGGATGAGAACAGTGTGGTTGTAGGCAGCTCCCAGCAAGACGAGCGAGATTTTTTGCAGGAAAGCAACTGCACTGTTTCTGAGAGCGTCGAGCTGTCCGCCGATCTAGAGTGTGAAATAGGTGATTTTTTCAAAAATCATTTAGACGGCGCGGGTTTGACAGCGGACGAATACTGTGAGAGGGTGAGCGAGTTTGAGAGGTGAGCGGGAAGCTCCGAAACGAGTCGAAAAAAACGGCGCAGGCGCAGGCGACGTAGGAGAGTTACGAGCGAGACAAAATGCACTACGGGTGCGGAGTGGTTCTTAAGAGAAAAGAAGAGAAAAGTGAGCCCCGTTATTGTCTGCTTCAGTGAGCGACACCGCCACAGAGCTCACAAAGGGATGGGGGTAAGGAGGGATAAAAGGGTAGAAGTAAAGGTATAGGAAAGAGGAAGAAGAAGCAACAACAAACTGAGGGGATAGGAGAGACAGAAAAGATGGAAGAACGGTCACTGGAGTCCGAGGACGGGGTACACTTGCGAGAGATGTTATCGGCGTCTGTAGATGGCGTAGAGCAGGTCCAGTAGGTCAGAGCTGCGCTGTCACCGAAGACCGCCGGCGACAGGAGGTGACGTAGGGCCAGCCCAGTCGGCCAGAGCTACGATGACGCCGAAGGTCGCGAGCGCGCGGAGCGCGCGGGCGCACAACCGGTCGGCACGAAATCCAGGGAGCGTCGACCGCACTACGGGTGTAAAGAAAGGCTCGACACGTTTCAGCGTAGCGAACAGAACTAGGGGTTCTGCTTTGGCGTCAAAGCCGGTTTGCATGCGTTCGAGCCGCCGGACGAAAAGTAAAAAGAAAGCGAGAAAGCAAAGGGATGACAGATGTAGCAATCAGCCGGGCGAAAGAAAGAATGGTAGACCAGCGGCCCGTTCTACGAAAGGTCCCTTGTGGCGTAAAGTAAAGGCCCGTTTACATTCACCCGACGAGAGCGCGTTGAGTCAAAATAAACAGGTTTTCTGGACTCGCCCTCCCCATGTATAGGCGGACGCGTCGGGGCGGAGAGTCGTCGCGGCGAGTCCCGTCGACCCGGAGACAGGGGGTAGGTTCACCGAACTTGCCGCGCTCAGAAAGGGCATGTATAACCGGTCGCGCTGAGTTGACGGCTCGTGACCTCTCCCGCCCATCGCCGTCTCCGCTTCCCCTGTCCCCATCACTCCGAGGTTGCTCTTTCTCTGTCGGCCGGTACGCGCGGTACGCGCGGAGGACATCGTTCTGTTATGCGGTAAATGCAGATCACTTTTACGTTTAAATCTTGCTTGGCACGTCCTACGAGAGCTTGTTGGGTATCGTTCTCACGACGAGTGATTTTGCTCTGCCCGTAGCAGGAAATCGACTTGTGCGCCAGAAATCTCAAATACGTGCACATGAACGCTTTAATAAAGTTTCTGGTCACCTCGCCATCAGAATACATTTGCATAAATTCACAGAATTGTCTACTAATGCGCAGCATTCCAACTCCGCTTGCATTTATTTTGCGTTCTTCACAGCCAGGTTCGACTATGAAAAGGCAAATACTTTCGGGTATTTTATTCTTTGCAAGTTTTGTTTTGGGTTTTTTTTTTTGCAAGTGGTGTAAATTGACTTTACCACAAAAATTAAGTGCCTTTACCAATACATGTAATTTCCCCCTGAGGAAAAGCGTAATCCAGGGTTGGTTTCGCTCTTTTTAATTCGTGTTTCATGAATCCGTGAATGGACTTAGGCATTTCGAACGTTTTTTCGGGTTTTGGAGGAGATGAGGGTCGTTCCACGCCAAATATCCCAGACAGTACGCTAGACCATATACGATTACACTCTAAAAAGTAATGGTTAGTCACTTTACTACACTATTCATTTTTGGAACCAATTTTCTAAAGAAAATTTTAATTTCTTAAATATGGTGGCAGTTGGGTTGCGACGAAACTTCGAAAAAGTGAAATATTATACGCAGCACGGTAAAATGATTCTAGTCGGTAGGAAAAGAACCGAATTTCCTTGTTAAAACGCATTCACTACTAGTGTATGTTAATGTGCTTTGCGGGGAAGCAGTGCAGTGTTCTTGACCAAAGCCAGAAATTTTTACAGCTTTTCAACTTTTTTAGAGACAACGCAGCTGCATAGCTTGCTTGCATTGTTGACGGTAAGTGGGGGAAAAACACGAGTCGCGAAGACAGTAGTTTGGAAGCGCTGGCACATGAACTTTGAAAAATTTGCAATATTGTTCATGCTCAGGCACTTATCGGTCTGTGTGGCGCTCCATATAAAAAATATACACTTTGGATCATTTCAAGGGGTGCAGAAACGATATTTATTTCTGTAAGTTTAATACGAATCTTTGTTTTACGCGAGAAAATATTATTTATATTCGGTACGGCGAATTCCTGGAGAGACCAGCCAGGGGTGAACAGGGGACGGTGCGTCAGGCTGCGGATACGCCTGCGGCGAGCGCTGTGCCGCAACAGAACCACTGCTGCCGTCGCGTTGTGCAGTGTTAGCCAAGACACCAACACAACCATGAAGTACAGCTGGTGCAAACTGAGAAAAAATACCAAGACAGCCATCGCGGTGGCGGAGCGGCAACTGCGTAAACAACCGCAGCCCACAGCGGCGAGAGCGCAGGCTTGGAGGAGCGGAAACCGGTGCCGGAAGACGGGCTTTGGGCTCGCCTCAACGCAAAGCGTCGCTGCGATCACCGCTCACTTCAACTCGTCCGTGCGAGTTCATATAAACTCGAGCGCGTCGAGGTAAGCTGAACCCGCCACTCAACTCAGCCCGCCCCCGTCGCGTCCATGTACACGGGGCTTAAGACGCCAGCGGCGAAGCGGTGGGCCACAGCGAAGGTCCTCGCGACGCAATTCGCGGAAGAGGTTTAAGGCTTCAAGCGGACAGGGGTACGGAAGGGGTCCTACAAGAAAAGCCACAGTAGCTAAACGCCGCACGGGAGTGAGCCCAAAGTGGACATCGCCACTCTTTACCACGCGTTGCTCGAGGCCCCTCCGCCGGGCAGACAGAATACGGCCGAAATCGCAAATGAGGCGTAACGCTGCCGTTCAGCTGGTAGCAAGTGCACGTTGTTGCCTCGGGCGTCCTCGAAATCCGCCAAGTCCTCGACCGCCACGAGTGCGCCTAAAGTGAGGGACAACTGTAAGCTGGTGAGTGAACAGGGGAGTGTTCTTAGTAGCATGCTTTTGCGTATTTTTGGTTTTGAAGTAATACTCCTTTGTCCTTTCCCAGGTTAGTTTGTTTGGATACAGTTTTCCCTTCTAAATTTTGGAAGGGCATTGTAAGTGTTTTTAGTTGAGTTACAGGGAAATGGCCTATGGTTAGGTGTGCGATTGGTGTGCTGACGCTCTTTGGGATGAGAGTATGATGTCGTGCTAGGGCGCACAGCAATGTGCGTTCTTTAAAAACATGGGCTGACATGAAACTACATCCAGCAAATGAGTGTGTTAGTACACGAGTTGCATTTCCCTTTGTGATTTTAGTATGTGCTCAGGGATGAGGTGAAATTCTTTAGCTGAACATTATGTTATATACCGAACGTTGAGATTAGGGATGCGTTTTAAGGGTTTACACAGTTCGGTTATTAAGAGAATAGAGAATGCGCCCAGTTACCTTTTGTAGGTTCAGGCTACATTTGTGTGGAATTTAGGTAGTTGTCTTTCATGAAATTAGTCATGAAATTCAATGTCAGTTACAACTTAGTAGTGCGGGTGGCAGGAGAAAGCTAGTTTTGTAAAATTGGAATTATGGTTATTTGGGGCCAAATTATATTTGCTTTTGTGTGCTTTTCTCACACGGCAAATTTGTTCCATCTTTGATAAGCATCTCCACGTCCATGATTGTTGTAACTGTGGCGGCACAAAATTGTCTCAAAATTTTAGCGTATAGGTTTCTCTTTTGTTTGTGTTTCTTGAGAAGCCTGGATGGTCTTAAGTGGGTCCAATGTGCTTGACTTCGGCATGGCATTGTGTTGTGTGGTTGGCCTTGCTGTTGTCTATCATTGTGAGCTGGTTTAGGAGTTGGTTTCGAGGTCGCAGCTGGAGAGAGAAAAGCCAGGCCATCGTCCTCGTCACCGACCATTCTCTTCGTGCCCAGCGGTTGGGAGCGCTGGCCAGCCGAGATTTTGCGGGCGGCGGAGGAGCTGTTAAGTTTGGCCTGGAAATTCATCTGGGCAGACGCCATGGGGCGTAAGCCGGTCCACTGGAGAGGCTCTTAATTCCTTCGGCGCCCGGTCTGACAGACGCTGTTGAAGATTTGAGCGATTGTCCAGACCAAGCAGCAAGCAAAGGCGAGTTCCCGTCCTTCAAATGCGGACCCTTTTGTCGTCCCTTCAAGCAGAAGCGGTGACTAATGGACTCGGCGACTCATCAGGCAATGGAAAAGCTGGCGTGACCGGCGCCAGAGCTGACGGCGGAGCGGCGCTTCTTTAATCCTCAGTCAAGTAGCCGACCGGCCGACTGCCTATGCCCGCCAGGCATTGTCCCTGCTGGCCGGAGGATGAGACGTCGTGTCGCCGCGATGCAACAGAGAGGACAACAGGGACGGCGTCTTCCTGGGGGAGAACGCGACGGACACCGCAGATCGCCCCGCTAATTGGGCGAGCTGTGCGGTGGACCCTTTGAAGTATGCGGCCAGGATCGTGGGAACTCTCGACTAACGGCACACACACGACGAGGAAGAGCCCTGCTGGCGCCACCACAGTGCAGTGTTCACGTGGACCTTGCATTCTCGTCTCCCTCACCTGTGTGTGTGTGATTGGTGGTCCACTCAGAGAGGAGGAGCCCGGCAGGGCTTAAAACAACGCCGGAGAGTGCTGGACGTCGCTCTGAACTATGTAACATTCAACCACCTCGCTCGTGGTTTGGAAAACCACTATCCCTTTTTTCTGTAAATATGTGTAAATAATGTCATAAACCCATGTTTTGTTTCCGTATCCTCCAGTGTCCTTCAATCCTTCGACCCATCCCGAACAACCCAAATCTGAGCACATGGGCCTACAACATTTCCGGCTCCATCAAGATGTCACAGCTAACAGAAGAGGAAAGTTACTTTGGTGACCGCCATGTATTTGGCAAGAAAGCCATGAAACAGAAGCCTTTACTTGTGGCGTTATTGTCAATCATTCAGGTAGTGAGGTTATGTTAGCTCTAAGTAAAGACGACTGAAATACTATGCAGTATGGAGCTCGTCAAATAAATTCTGCGAAATAAATGCGACTTGTTTACAGTACCGTTGGTTTGTTCACTCATGGGGCTGATGATTCAGTGCCCATGCAACCGCAGTATATGGGAAAATGTTACGGCACCTTAGCTGGTGGTTTCTTTTGATACGTAGCAAGTAAGATTTGAGGATAATGCATGCTGCCATGAGTCGATTGTTGGTAAGTAGCAACAAATATGGCCCTCCCAAAGGCGTTCAAACGTATTTTTCTATCACATGTTTCATTTAAAACCAAAAACTTTCTCACCTATTGCATAATTGTAATAGAAATAATTGGCAATTGCCTTAATAGCCAGTAAAATGTTGTGCACACATCGTCCAACCCACAAATGTTTAATTAAAAGATCATATCACGCATATCTTACGTGAATATTGGTCGAAATTTTTTGGAATAAAAATTTAAGGCTGGATGGCCCGCAGAACAATTGCGCTAACAGTTGTGCAATAACGTTCATCATACACTAGGAAGAGCGCCGGCCAATCAGAATTATTGTTCAATTTAGAGTCCATTGTCCGATGACATATTACAATCAGGCAGCGGGCGATCGTACAGATAGTTCTCAAATCCTATTGGCCGTCCAGGCTTGCCGTTTCACGACCAATACAGGAGGCTTTCTCAGTATGGAAGTAGTAACACGGACTAGGTACCGAATATATAAAACTTTCATTTTGTAAGTGCTTTGTCCTATTAGTCGACCAGCTTCCCTGGTGATATGTCTCGCTTTTGGATTAGGTGAAATATTCTGATACAGCAATTTTCAACGCAGTATATTTTGTGTGTGCGCGCGCGTGTGTGTGTGTGTGTGTGTGTGTGTGTGTGTGTGTGTGTGTGTGTGTGTGCGTGTGTGTGTGTGTGTGTGTGTGTGAATATGAGCCTACAAGTATATAACTTTGCCAAGCAGCGCCATCATATTGCTCTCTATAATTTTTATGGATTCGATGCTTCATAAGTTCACAACACAGCATTACTAATGTTAAGTGTTGCACTTCATGTTGACGCTTACACACGAGCTTAGTACGAAACTATGGTGCTCGGAGTAGCACTGAAACCCACGCTATAAACGTTCATGACTAGCGTCGATGCGCACTTTAGGTTGGGACTTTCCGCATAAAAGGCGCCATGCTTAGTTGAACAGAGAATTGGGCGAGTTGGAATTGCACTGTGAATAGCATTTGCGCAGAAAACATGAACACGAAGGCGAGATTTGACGAGACAAGCAGACTATCAACTGAAACTTTGTTGTCGGAAATAGGGACATGTATGACCTTTTGATGGCACGTCATTAAGATTATAGGTTCACAGTTAGATGGTCGATCTCATGTGTCAGCAAGTTCACCGATGGTCTTTACACAAACACGTCACCAGACTTGTGAATGTAAAAGACCTATATAATCACTCGCGTGGCCCTTGTAGTCCTTGTCTCGTGATTTCTCGGCTGCCAGGACCTCCCGACCCAACAACCCATGGTCCATCCTTCCAGGACAGTGGTCATGACGAATGGGGACCAGGGGTTCCACCTTGTATTGTACGGGGGCCATGACGAGAGCTGACTTGCTATAAGGCGTGGTTTCACTTGCAAGCTCTCTGTTAGCTTAATAAACGTTTACCACCACCACCGCCTTCACCCCTTCTGTCTGTGTTTTCGGGGCGAAGCTCCTTATGGTCTAGAGCAATCCATCGGCCTTCAGCGCACCCAATAGCGTTTGACAGACAGACAGACAGACAGACAGGCAGGCAGGCAGGCAGGCAGGCAGGCAGGCAGGCAGACATCCCACACAGATAGATAGACAGACAGGCAGTCGAACGCTTGGCGCCACTCAGCATCATTTCCTCCGTGGATATGCTGTTTTTTTTAGCAACTGCCAATCATAGCGCCATGCTTCATGGATTAAGAGACTAACTTGACATGAATGCATTGAGCAGGACAGCGACTGGGTGAGCTATGCGCATAGTTAGTGAGTGAGCAAGTGAGTGAGCAAGCTAGTGAGTGAGCAAGACAACAAGACAAGCAGCCAGTCAGGCGCTGTCTCCAGGGCAGCTTTATGGCTCCAAGCTTGAACGCTGCATCGGCCTCACTCTGCCAGGCTAGCGTGAGCTGGCACGCAAGCCCACTTTCACAGTCCAACAGCCTGAGCCGTTTACGCAGCATGCGCATTGGGCCACGTCCCATAACGGCCGAACGACTCAGATGACGCTAATCCCTATGCAGGTCAGAACCTGCGAAGTACAGGGCGAGCCACCCTGGAAAGTGCGCCGACCCCTGAAGTCCGAACTCGAAGCCTCGACATTCATCGCAGCTTCGGCTGACAGGAATAATCCCAGGCCGTAAAGGATTAGACATGCCAAAAAAACATACATTCGAGATCGAAGGGAGAAAAATCATTCCGCCTTGGGGCTTAGCAGTGAATCCCACCCGACGCTGCACTGAAGCCTTTCACAACTATTGGTTACACGTTCGTGCTTCTCGACGAAGTTCGACACACGTCTGGCTTGGGTTTATCACAGTGTTTATTTCACAAGCCACACATTGTGTCTCGTTTGATCACAGTCATTAAAGAGCGTAATTAGCGGGAAATGCGTTTGGCAATCCGTTGATCACAGTGTTTGTCCTCGAACCACAGGTGGTCACAGACGTCGTGGCCAAAGCCAAAGTAACGCTGGATAATTTCCCGCTGAAAGCGGGCGTTCGCCCGGTGAACGCACTCCTGCAATCATTAATTGACGCCAGAACGCCACGTTGTTGCAAGCGTTTCACATCGCAAGCTAACTCACAACGCAGCCAATGGCGCGCATGCTTTGGTAAGACGCTGCGAACGACGTAACTGATAAAACAGACAACGTAGACCACTCATGACACCACTGCCGCACACAGTTCTTGTTTATCTTAACCATATACAGATTTCTCTGTTAAAAAAAAGAAAGACGCGCCCTTCAGCGTGAACTGACAGGGATGGCGATGTTGCTTGATGGCGCAATTAAAATTTTTGTTGCATAAGTTGTCACTGTGATCAGTAGAGACCAGATTACGGCAAATGCCTATTTTCTTCCTTGTGATATCATTCAACTTTGATATATGAGCATGAATTAGAGGTTAAAAAAGAGTTTTTGGTGTTTTTATATTGCCCATCATTGCGTATTTATGACGATTGTGCCTTAATTTTTACAAGTACCTATAAATGCCTATATTGAAAACCATTGCGTATATGAACACTATTTACTCTTATATTTTGCTTGCGATTACATTTCGTGACCAGTATTCATGCTAGCAGGCAAAACTGAGCTTTATAATCTTTATTGGGCGCGACCGGTACTCAATGTTAGAAGTTATTTTCAGCACAATTAAGGATACAACGCTACCTAGCCGATAGGAAGGCGAATTAGCCTCTAAACATGTATTAGTACAAGCCACATAGTCAGCTCGGCATTTTGCCAGCGTCTGCTTGCACGGGTAGTGATCGAGGGGGTGCTTCTGTGCCACCGCAGGATGATTGATAACTAATGGGAAACCATGAAGTGTCATTAGGAGAAAGTACCGTGTAGGTCGATGAACATGTGGTTTTTTGTTTTCTTGGTTGTTTACTTCTTGAAGAGCGATTGACCAGCTTGGCTAGGCACTGGTAGTTGTTGCGCGCCCAATAAAAAGCTTTGTACCACAAGAAAGTTTTAATTGGTTCATTGCGAGCCACGAAAGCACGATGCGAGGAGGTGAGCTTGAAACTTTTACCACTTGGCCTGTGTAGGCTTCGCAAGCCAAGTTTCTTTCCTGCCCTAATCGGTGTCGGAGCAACTTGGAGTTGAAATATCACATGACGTGACGCATCAACACGTCATGCGCACGCAACGTTACATTC
Organism: Rhipicephalus microplus; assembly: GCF_043290135.1. NCBI lineage: Eukaryota > Metazoa > Arthropoda > Arachnida > Ixodida > Ixodidae > Rhipicephalus > Rhipicephalus microplus. Next base: position 100,391,436 of record NC_134708.1, read on the forward strand.
ACAGGACATAACGAAGCGTGGTGGTGCATGCACGTGGTGTTCTGTCGTTTCGGTGTTATCTCTATTTTACTAGCTGTGTCTGTGGGATGGATCAATCTATGCGCGCACGTTTGGAGAAGCTCGCGTGGATCGTGTATGCTTACCACCATAGACAATGTAGCACCACAAGAACTGCTATTAGGGATGATGCCCCAAATACAAGCAAGGCGTTGCGAGGGCTGGCACTGACATGATGTGAAAATGATCAGAAGACCAACCGACTCAAACGTAATGGAGGTATCTTGCTCAATCAGAAGCACCTATTTCTTTGAAAACCAGAAGTTTTTTTTTTTAAATTATTGTGCCAGTATTTATAATTTTGGGAGTCTGAAACTGTGTTTGCCTTCTTATTTTTGGCGCCTACAACTAGATTTTTATTGCCTAAAAATGCGGCCTATAGTGATCATCAAAAAAACAAGAAAATTATTGTTAATACCACGTGGCTGTGCTAAAAACTTATAAAAATACAACAGTTTTATTGGTTGTTGTCCTCGTGCTTGATTATCATTTGTGCCAGTTAATCTTCTCAGATATTCTGCGATTTCACCGAAGCTAGATGTTCCCGCACTTTTTAATATTCAACTGCTCTGTCGCGCAGAGACAATACGCTCAAGTGCTTTGTGTAATAATTTTGAATCTTTAACAAAAAGAGCGAACGAAATTATATTCATGTATGTAGACACTACTGTGCATGAGTATTTATTGGTTCAGTTTATACCCATAATTTCGCACCTGAATTCTAGCCATTTCAGTATTTACCATTGTTTAAAACTATAATATAAAGGGACACAAACGTGATCGTTTATGTAATTTGAGTACACTAGAGGTCGTAGTACTTCAAGTTTTTTGAAAACATAACATTACAGAAGCCATTGGAACACAACAGATAAAGGACAATTTAGGTCGGAGTGGAAGCTCAATATATGGCAACATTTAAAACGAAAATAATATCCACAGCAGTAGCTTACTTACCAAAACAAGAAATGTATCACACGACGCGCACCTCTTGTGGGACATTTGCAAAATGATACCGATGATGTGAGAGTGTCCGTCTACAATTAATTAATAGTAATAAACAAGCTGTATTAAAAAAACAGCTTGCCGAGGATCATAAGACGTAGTAAAATGCTGCTTGTCCATTTCGGTTTGATCCATAGAAAAAACAACCACCTAAGATTACAACGGAGAATTTCGTGAGTAGTTCAAAAACTCAGTTTTGGGGTGACTAGGCTAGATATGTGGTGCCATCTAGCGGGGTCCTGTCGAACCAAGCAAGCAGAATCGTGGCCCCCAGGATTGCAGAAAATAGTTGAATGACGTTGAGGTTACTGTGTCTTCCACTACTTTCGCTTTGCTCAAAGTGGTGTCGGCGGCCGCGTAGTAAAGGTGGGCAATGTCGGGCGCGGAATATAGACGTGTGTAAGAGTCCGCTTTAACGCGCGGGTAATTTTAAGTGTGCCTATGCGATGGAGAACTTTAGAGCATGACTTTATTTTAAAATAGGTTAGAGAAACCAACCGAACACTTGCGTGCTCGTTTGCGCGTTAGAGGGAATATGGAAAGCAACGTTATCCTAATGGTTCCTTCATTACGTCCACATTCAACATCTGGAGTTTCGTTTCTCTGCGCTAACTAAAACACGCAGAGAAGTAAACGCAAAGCTGAAATTGTTAAACTAAATCATACATAAAGGCTTGCAGTGTATTATTATGCTCACACGGTTCCTTGTACTAGAAGCGAAACCTGAAAGAAGCCCAGAAGAAATGATTGCCACGATCTTTTTTTTTTATTAAAGCGAAATGTCACACTTTAATGTCAGTGTGTGTAGTCGTCGTCAGCACATAATGGGTGCAGCAGGGAGAAACAAATATGAGCCGCAAAACATTACCTGAAAAATGGACACCCACTTTGCTAGTCATCTCAGGCGTTAAAGATTCTAGGGACAAAATTGCAAGAAACAAGAGAGAGAGAAGAGTTATAACAAACATATAAAAACAAAAAACGCGAAGTAATGCGTTAAAGTGAATGTTGAATTATCGCGACCAGTGTAAGCAGTGTAACCAACGAACAAACAAACGCAAAAGAATGTAACCAGGTGTGGCTGGTACACAACTATACCGACGTCAAACACTTGCAGATAGAGTCAGTCAGATGGTGATGCTCTTGCAAACAACGGAGAAGTAACAAGACAGCCGATACGGAGTGTATAGATGGAAGGCGGTGAGTTTGTACAGCGCTGACAAGTGTCACGATTTCTTTACTAAAACGAAAAAAAAAAGAAAATTGTTTATCTTGCTCGGGGAGCAAGATAAACAATTTACTCTGTTACTGTTGGATAATGCACGCAATTTGTTTCCGGATGCTTTTCAACGTTTAGATCAAAGACAAACAAACAAAAAGTCAATGATTCAAAATCTCCACGTAGGGGTACCTGTTCCCGCAAGGGCTCAGCCCGAATTGAGAAACGAAAGAGTGTGTTTCCTGGTCAAAAATGGCGCCCTGCCAAAGCTACTTTCCTCGCCTGCGACGCCGAAACAGAACGACTGGGTCCCATTATTCCCGTGGAAACTCGCAGATGCCTTTTCTACCCCCCCCCCCCCTCCTCACCTTAGTCTTTCTTTTCTCGCAACAACAGAATCAGCTTGGCATTAGAGTAATAACGAAAATACGACGAACACACCAACAACATCTTTTCTGTCTTTGCCTGTACAGCTACAGTTCGGCTTGTTTCTTTCATGCACAGCATCACCTTTTCATGATTACTTTTGTTCGATACGTACACTATACCAGAAACCTGAACACGAAGGCTTCCATCCCTTTCTGCGCTTGTCACGTGGGCACACTGAAAGCCGAGCTTGGCGACACGGCAACTGGAAAAGAATGGGCGTCGCGCCATGAATTAGCCCACCTTCTTTTTCGTCAGTGCGTGAGTGAGTGAGAGAGTGAGTGAGTGAGTTTGTGTGTGTGAGTGTATGTGTGTGTGTGTGTGTGTGCGCGCGCTTTAGTCCTCTCTACGGCTACAACATGCTTTCTCCTTCCCTCCCTTTCAGGAATAGCGAAGTTCGCGAAGCAAAAACATGTTTCGAAACTCTTGCTGACGTCATTGGTCACGTCAGAGACGTGTCGGTGCTGGGAAAGTGTGAAGGCACGTCTGCCATGGCTAGGTATTGCGTACGAGCGCGTTCAATTATTCTGCAGGACTCAATGCGAACATTTCAAACTAGCTGCTGTTATTATTTTTTTAGCCATTCGAGAGAGATAAGCAGGAGTGAGGATAGTTCGTGCCACCATCCGACTTCAAGTCAGGCCATCTTTGTTCGGAAACTGAAGCACATGGGATGCTTAATGTCATGGAAAAGAATACATTAAAATGTATAAAATGTTTCACGGGGTGCTACTTTCATGTACTTAACCGGATCATTATTTACATTGATATTAAAGCAGTTTAGAGCTCAATAAACTAGAAGAACGTCCAAGCTTTTCCTCAAGAGTAGAATGTATTAGCGTACTCGGGCACCACGCGCATTGGCTTAAACAAGGAATCGAAGATTAGTCGTTACAAAATATTCTAGAATTCCTCCTGCAAGTGCAGTTGCGAAATTCCCATTGCGCCATAGTTGTTCCTTGTGCAAAGCTATGAGGCGCACACAACTCGTTCGCAAGGCTACACGAGAACCTATGGCTGCACACTCTGTAATTGGTCGGTAGCCTTGAACCACGAGCTCTTTGTGCACAGCACGTGTTTCGATGCTTGGATAGTACATGCGTTGACGAGACTCCTCCAAATGGTTTAAGTTCTTATATCGTTTTCGTATTCTTTATTCTTTTTGCTTAGCAGTTTCAAGCGCCTGTCCTGCTTTGGGGTAAAATAACTGGGTTCAGTTTACACTCCTCAGGTCTAAGATTATTACAGTAAAAGCTGTGTATGGTTAGGCGAACCATAAAACCATTAGCCATGGGAGACGCTAAACGTATTCATTAATAAAAATCGTAAACAGCGCCTAAAGCAACAGGACGAAGAAAGGAAATGAAACACGCAGTGCAGACTTTTGTTCGTCCACTATTAAGAAAGGAATACCGTGGAATCCTAAAGTTGTATGATATCATAGACGAAACATTATAACACCTGAACAACGCAAACAAACTAGTATCGGCGCACCTCTGTTTTGTACGCCTATCATTACGCGAAAACTAGAGAGAATGGTGAAGAATTTTTATAAATAAAAACAATGATAACTGCGTCAATTCCCCCCCCCCCCCAAAACCCAATTATATTTTGAGAAACTGTTCCTAACTAGACCTGATGTCGGTTGACACTTCCCCTTGTAGCCACTTTTCCCCCTCGTCTTTTCTTGCGTACATTTCTGCTATTAATTAAGTCAAGTTTAGTCTGCGCTCGTTTTCGTACCTCTTACTTTGTCCCGTTTGTTGGTGCTGCCAAGTTGCTAAAGTAAATTTTGCTAATAAACCCGGCTATCAACTCTTGTAGATGAAAGACACACTTTGCGGTTCTCACCTCAAAGAAAGAACGCTAATTCTTTCAACTTCTTTTTATTGACCGCACTCTTCCTTCCAAAACAGTGTCGACATATTCAGTGGCCAAAGACAATGCGATCCGGGGTAGGGAATTTTCTCAAGCCATACTCATTTTGTTCGCTCCAGGATTCTAGTTCAAGAACACGACGCTCAAACTATGTGAAAAGGCAACAAAACAGTTTCGGAACTCGTGAAACTAAGAAACAAAAAAACAATAAAGATAAGACATAGGAGACAACATGATAAAAACTTGAAACCAACATCAAGTACTCGTGTTTCTTTCTTGTTGTTGATCCTAAAGCTTTCATTCATGAAGGATTCCTTTCAGCCCCATATCCTGGAACGTTGACCTCAATGCACTCCATGGAAACGCGCCACGCGTCTATCACGCTGGGGGAGACATATCGAATTCCGGGTGGAATTGCGGAAAACGCGCATTGCGGAAACATTGCGGAAAACGCGCAGAGGTATTGAACGTGCTTGCGTGCATAGGGTGAATTGATTTCGCCTTGCGAGGCATGTGACCCGGGGCGTGTACTTGCTGGAGCACAGAGCTTCAGAGTTCCAGCCTTGTATACCTCAAACCTAGTCTTCAATACATGTTCATTTATAATTTTATCTTTGTCGTAAACACAGCTTAAATGGTCCCAGTCGTACTTGAGTGTGTGACGCAACTCAGAGTCTTATATCCGGCCGAGACAAGAAACGCTGTACTCGAGCGGCAAATGGGGCTAGTTTGTTGAATTTACTTTTGGTAGGTTCTCTTGTTTCCTACTCAAGAAAAACATGAACAGGACAGGAGAAGATATAATGAACGCCGTCTCATAAATGTTCATTATGGTTGTCACGAGTGCTACTATGTAAGCCAAAATAGATGAATTGATCGATGGATAACCGGGTAAACTTTAGTAGGTCCTCGGAACGCGCTTTAGCCACAATCAATCAAGTTTTTCTGCGACAAATCCAGTTTTTGCAGAAACAAATAGGAGAAAAAAAAAGCTACCTAAATACTTTCGTCCTATGAATTTTGAGCTATTATGGAGCATAACATTGGACGGGTCACGGCAATAAAGGTGACTTATAGGTCAGCGCCCTTTGCCAGCGCCCTATAGGTCAGCGCCCTTTGCGTCTTCTATGTGTGTGTCTCTGTCTATGTGTGTGTCTCTGTCTATGTGTTTCTCAGCTCTGTACCTCTAAAGTGTGGGCATTAGCCGCTCGGCCATAGCAAAGCTCTGATAGCTCAGAAGTAACTTTTACAGAGGGGAAAATTTGCAGATTCCACGTACAGTGGGAATTGATGATATGCGAAGCACGAAGAAGACAGGTTGATATGTAACTTTAAAACCAGCACAACGTTACGAGGTAGAAATCAATGATGCCGTACATGACTTCCGTGTCACGATTTTAATGTCTGGATGTGCGTTTACCTTCGTCATCTATTCACGTTACGTGATACCAAATTTAGTATATGTGGAGCTAGAGAAACGACCACGAGCACGCTATGAGCGTGGTATGTTGTCATGTTCCTAAATGACACGCGTGTCAGGACAATAAAGTTTGCACCAGTCATATATTTTGTCATCCACGACGTCACGTAACACAAAATTTTGTATATGTGCAGGTAGCAAAACGGCCATGAGCGCAACAAGAAGGGCCGAATATACTCCAATGTCATGGTGTTACATGACACTCATCTCATGATTATCATGTTTGCACCAGTCACATACCTTCGACATCCATTCAAGTACTCTAACACTGAATTTGGTATATGTAACGCTAGCGAAACGGTCGCGGGTGCATCATGAGCGTAGCATGTAGTCATGTTGTTACAAGACACGCATGGCATGATTTTCATGTTAGGCTCTGTCGATTGTGTTTTCCATGCAATCATGCCATACCATACCAGTTTTGCAACATGCCATGTGAACAAAACCACTGCAAGAGCTGCAGGACCACGAAATGTTATTCATGACATACATGACATCCATGTCATAATTTTCATGTTATTACTACTCAAATATGTTCGTCATACAGTCATGTTATGCCGTACCAAGGTTGGTATCGATAGCAGTATCAAAACGGCCAGGAGAGCGAAACGTCGTTGGCAAGTAGATAGATAGATAGATAGATAGATAGATAGATAGATAGATAGATAGATAGATAGATAGATAGATAGATAGATAGATAGATAGATAGATAGATAGATAGATAGATAGATAGATAGATAGATAGATAGATAGATAGACAGACAGACAGACAGACAGACAGACAGACAGATAGATAGATAGATAGATAGGTAGATAGATAGATAGATAGATAGATAGATAGATAGATAGATAGATAGATAGATAGATAGATAGATAGATAGATAGATAGATAGATAGATAGATAGATAGATAGATAGATAGATAGATAGATAGATAGATAGATAGATAGATAGATAGATACGCTCAATGTCACCGAAGTTCTCTAAGAAATGCTTCGCATTTAAAAAACAACTATGCAGTTGACATAAGCACCAACATCAGAGTTACTCAAATATATGAGTTGTTAAACTTCCAAAATCCTGACAGGCAGTTGACCCAATTTTTTCGGAATTTGCTGACGTTTGCACCCCCTGATGCGGCAACACAATACACAAAAATGCGTTTATTAGTGTGCGTGCAGGTCAATGAAGGGTGCGACAACCTGCTCGCTTCCGACAGTGGGGCCAATAATGTGTCCAGATTTTGATACACGGAGCCTATGGGGAGTTTCGCAACTCATATGATTGAATAACACAACTCATTGATGATCCAGCATGAAAAAAAAAAAAACGTTCCGATTCCGCAAAGATACATTTCGAAAGCACTTCGTCTAGCACTTTGAAACTGTGAAGCCCTGTAGGTACTCTTATCATACAGTGATGGTGCCTTCAGGATAAAAAAACTTGCAGTTTCTTATCCTGAAGCATTCGCCTAAGCAGACTTGTCGTCGCTCCACATCATAGAAGCACTTTTTCTTCCATTTCATTTTTGTCGTAGTAACGCAAGCGCCGCAAAGGCGAAGCGAATTGGCAGCTATCGTTGTATCATGGTAGTATAGAAATTATGTTTGCATGCAATTTTTTTTGTGTTGGCGTTTCAAGGGTCACCGTAGCTATAAACGTAAGAGGCCGAAATGGCGGTGCCATCTGGTGGGACTGAGATAAACCCGACAAGCATAGAATTGCTAATGCGGAAACCCGGCTGCTACATTGCATACTTACTTGATAGTGCAAACTTTCGGTGATGACCTAATACCAAATGAGTTGTCTTTAAAAACTTATCTTGTGTCCTGAAGGTCGCGGGATCGAATCCCGGCGGCGGCGGCTGCATTTCCGATGGAGGTGGAAATGTTGTAGGCCCGTGTGCTGAGATTTGGGTGCACGTTAAAGAACACCAGGTGGTCGAAATTTCCGAAGCCCTCCACTACGGCGTCTCTCATAATCCTATGGCGATTTTGGGACGTTAAACCCCGCAAATCAATCAATCAATCAATCAATCAACAACTTATTTCTTTGGAGGGCCCCATAAAGTTCGTTTTCTGACAGCATTATCCCAAAGGCACAGGGTACTTACAAACACGTCAATAATTGTGGCTGCACGAGGTGTCACACCATGTCCATACCATCCACCGATAAAGCAGTTTTTTGTAAACTGCTCCACAAATACTGTATTACCAGACACGCTAATAGCCTCTACTAAAAACGCTTTTGAACCTTTTTTAGTCATGCGAACGCCATGTATTTTTATCTTTATATTCACGAGATCACACAGCTCGTGATCGCTTCGACCTCTTTGCATCTTTTCGATCGCACCGCTCTCTCGTTCAACATCATGTTCGCAAGATGCATGCAAGGCTTTCGCCTTACCAGATATTTGCGCGTTTGCTAGGTGCTAAACAAGCAATAACTAAAACACTGGTAGATCCTGCGTACAGAGAGAATAGATTATGTGCAAAGCACGAATGAGTAAGGTTGAATTGTCACAATAAAATCAGCAAAACGTTTCGAAGAGGACGTAAATTATGTGGTACATGGCTTCCATGTCACAATTACTATGTTTATTTCTGACGTTCGTGCTCGTTGTCTATTCAAATGACGTAATAGCAAACTTGGCATACATGAAGCGAGCAAAACGACTGTGAGCATGCTATGAAGAAAGCATGTAGTCATGTTTTAAATGACGCATCCATACATAATTATCATGTTTGAATGTGTCATTCATCTTCGTCGTCCGTTCGCGTAACGTAATACCAAATTTTGTATATGCGAAGCTAGCGAAACGGCCGCGAGCGCATCATTAGCATGGCATGTAGTAATGTTCTTACATGACACACAAGTCATTATTATCATGTCTGCTTCAGTCATATACTTTCGTCATCGATTCACGTGACGTAGTATAAAATTTGGTGGATTTGAAGCTTGCTAAGCTACCACGAGCGCTTCATGAGCGTGGCATGTAATGTTCTCACATGAGACGCGTGTCATGATTTCCACGTGTGGGCCTGTCGCTAATGTTCGCCATGCAGTCATGTCATACCATACCAGTTTTGCGATATTTCTTGTGAACTAAGCCACCGCAGGAGCAGCGAGACAATGCCAGACAAGCAAGACAAGGCAAGAAAATTCATGACGGCCATCAGATACATATCATGATTTTCATGTTATGACTAGTCATTTATGTTCGCGATACAGTCATTTATGCCATGTCAATTTTGGTACAGATGCCATTATCGAAACGGCCAGGAGAGTTAAAAGTCCTAGGCGCCTAGATAGATAGATAGATAGATAGATAGATAGATAGATAGATAGATAGATAGATAGATAGATAGATAGATAGATAGATAGATAGATAGATAGATAGATAGATAGATAGATAGATAGATAGATACGGTCAATCTCACCGAAGTTCGCCAATGAATTCTGCGCAATAAAGAAAAAATCATACTGCCACAGGAAGAGAAATGGGGTTGAAAGCGTTAAGCTGAAGTTCCAAACTGCACTCCGTCAACATTATAACGTCAGTTTTGTTGCCACATGTGCGCGACTTCCCTGTGCATTACTTCGCTTATCTCCACGTTAAAGAACCCCAGGTGGTCAGAATTTCCATAGCCCTCCACTACGGAATCTCTCATAATAATATAGTGGTTTTGGGACGTTAGACCCTACGTATCATCATCATCATTACTTCGCTTATCTCATAACACGTACTTAGCCTTTAGCACAAAAAAAAATGTTTAATGCCGCGGTCCACGACGGCTCCACTGACGTGCTTTCATGACGTAAGTGATGTTGAAAAATATATACTAAAAGATTACAAAGAAATAAAACACGAAGAAGAGCATTCATTGAATTGAATCGAACCCGCAACATCTCGATTCTCATCGCACGGTGCTTACCACGAAGCCATGAAATGCACGCTGTCAACATAGTTAAGGACAAGCCTTTTACGTACACCATACACCGTTTGGCAGTCCTCAGAGATTCGAGACTTAAGCGTGTTTTTATTATCAGTGGCGAGGTGGCGCAACGGGCTCGCGCTTGGCACGCTTTAAAGTTCATTGCCTCCATGAAGCGCCACCTCCACGGAGCGTGGTCTTTCCTGCGAGTGCGTTTATCAGACTTGTAATTGGGGAGAGCACTGAGATCGCTTCGCACGCGGCCGTGGCCGCGTGTACGGAAGGAGCACGGTGCTGACACACAACGCAAGAATTATTGTTACAGGTCTTCGGGCCCGTGCTGTGTATGCATGTGCGATCATTTCGTGCGTCTTTGTTTTTGTTTGCTCAGCATGCTTTATGTGTCGAGCTGTGACAGTTGTTAGGCCGTGGTCGTCCTGTGTATGCTAACTTTGTGCGTGGTTTCTACTTGAGATGTGCTCTGCACGTTTTTGAGCTGCTTGCCGTGAATATTCAATTTGTTGCTGTTGTTGAAACAATTCACAACAAACGCTCAACTTACCTCTGTTAAAACACGTTTCACTTTCGCGTTGTACCAATCCCTATATTGGGGATCAGCCACGTTTTCTTGTCGATCAATAGCAGAGTGCATTTGGCAAAAAACATGAATGATAATTAGGCACATATCCTCCATAGCGACGAAAACTTTCATTAACAGCTCATGGTACATTTCTCACATCAATCACTAAGAATAGGTCAAACGATAAAGAAATACGTGATGCAAGGTTTTCGTCTGTGAAAAAAATAACAACAATGGCAAAAAATTTAAAAGTAAAAAACAGACCAAGCTGTAGCGCTACTTTTTAGAGGATGTAAATGCATATGCGCGCCATCTCGAAGCACTTTGATGACTTCGAACGAAGGCATTCGAAGTGAATCGAAAAACTAAACGACATGCCATGGTTCCAGGTTGATCAATAATTCCTTTGCTTCCCAAATAAAACTTTTGCCCTTTCTCGAGACCAGCTTGAAGCGAAAGTTCTGATACTCGAAACTTTTATTAAGCCATAGGGCCAAACCTGAAGCGCACACACTTCTAGCTATTTTTGAGAAGCCCCAATAAATAATCCAGGAGTGTGACGCCGTTTGCCCAGTCTCTACATGATTCAAAACTCAGGCTTATTTCATAAGCGTCAGTTTACTGTAAAGAAATCTGCCGAAAAACAATGTTTTGACGACTCTCTTCGCACGACGACCAAACATAGCCAAAACACATCGCATAGGTTCCTGTCCTCGCCTGCTCGCGCCTCCACAAAGAAACGCACGTGTCGCGGGTGCCTTCCTGTTTGTCTGCATCATTAACACACACCACGAAATAAAAGAGATGGCGAGGTCTCGAGCAAAGAACGTGTATGCGCTGCACCTACGCGGATTTGCACACTTGACTTCAGAGCCCGAATGGCACAACAGATACATCTAGAAGTCAATGCTTCTTGATTCGTGTCTGCACTCCACCACCGGTGCGCTTCATATCAACTTCGGCTGTTGAAAGAAGTTCGACAACCACCCTTTTTCGCGACTATTTCGTAACTTTCAAATTACAGAGCGAATGTGGGTGTTCTTGTTTTTTGTGTGATTTGCGAAGTCTAGATGTCTGGAGATAACTCTAGAAATAAAATTCAGGGGACCATGCATTATCATAAAAATGCAAACATGCGACGCTCAGCGCGTGGTCGGCCGACGTACTACGTTTCTTTCTTTCTTTTCCAACTTAACTTTTTTTCTTTCCCCCTATTTGCACTCTGTTTATCTCTTTGTTCTTTTTTTTATTCGCAACGGTGATCTATTGGTTATAGGGCTGGATTGCTGACTAGGAGGTTGCGGGATCGAATCTATCAGCGACGACCACATGTTCGATGGTAATAAAAAATTCCTTGAGGCCCGTTTACTTAAATTTCGGTGCACGTTAAAGAACCTCAGGTGGTTAAAACTTTCACAGTGCTCCACAGCCTTCCGATCTTATAATCTGATGGTGATTTCTGGGTGTTAAACCACAACTATATTTTTGAATTTGTTTCAAGTCAGGATCCACCATAACTTCAGTGGCGTATTTCTTTCATGGAAATGACGACCCCTCACCCCCAATAAAAGAACACACGATCATAGGGCACAGAAAAAAAAGTTATGTTAACGGGAGTCGAACCCACGAACACTTAGTGCGTCACCGTAGATGGCGGGCACGGTATTGACTGCGCCAGGATCACACTAGAATGTTTACAAACAGGCCTGTTGGTATATAAGACTGTTTTCTCGCTGCGCATTTTGTCGTTCCAATGAAATCTCTCTTCCTCGGAGTGGTAAAGCGAGAAAATCCACGCACCTCCCCGAAGTGAATCATGACGAGCGGGCGAAGCTCTGGCTATTGTGTGGGTGAGTAAGCGCACGTTACACGAGCGTTACTAGACAAAATGTGAACTTATTCACATGATAGAACAAAGTGATGTAAGGAGTCGACGATCAAGCTTGTTCAAGTGGTCCGTGATGTCTACGTTGAAGTCACTGACTAGTATTAAGTGCTTGCTCTTGTAGGTGTTGTTTTGTTGTTTATCACAATTATGACGAATATTTGCCTATTGTTATACTTTTTTATGTCTTACTCATGTTTCGAATATATCATAACACACCAAAATGTTGCCCTATATAAAGTAACTGTGAAAACGGACACCGTAGATTGAGGTGCTTCACCCCTCATGCATCATGACCGTTACCTCCAAGAACAGCTTCTTCAGCGCTTCGTTGCTACGCGCCCGTCCCATTCGGCCGTCTTCATAAATTTTGTGGGCAGCTTAAAAAAACGGTCAGATGGCGACCTTAGCCCAAGCGTCACAAACCGTCTACCTCATTCATAGCAACCATTAAGTCTCCAAATAGCACTACGACGGGCTCCCCGCTCGCTTGGCTGTGACACCGCATTGACCACTTAAGCTCGTTCAAAAATAATTGCCGCCGGTCAATGAGGGGGACACCGCGCACTTTGTGTTTCCACCTAATAGAGCTGTGGTGTCAAATACCTCTTTAGCACGCCGCAAATAGGCGACCTTTGTCAATTTTCTGCCTCCAACCAGCGACACTCTTCTGGTTGTCACAGTGCTTTGTCTGACTCCGCTCCCACTGTGAACTATTACGTCTACCACTAGGGTTTGTTTAATCATACATAATGGATATCAGTCGTCTTGGTGAAGATGCATCGCCAAACGTCAGAGTGAGCGCATCCACGTTAAATGGTGCAATAGCTGTCAGACACCAAAAGGCATTGTGCACCCTATCTTATGTCATCATACAGTAAACATACGTATGCAAGGACACCTCATTTTACTTTCGCGTTGTACTGATTCGTATGACGGTGCGATCAACCTTGTGTTTTTCGAGCTCTTCTCAAGCTGCTTCTCCTAGCTGTTTTCTTCGTCCATGCCGTGAATAGGACCACGTGCTTAAGCACGCAACAATTCACTTCCTGCAGGCTCCACCAACTGCCATTTGTTCATATCCAGGTGGAAACGAAAAGGGGGAACGTGAAGCAACAAGCAACCTTGATAAAAGATCAGGCTGCCTTGTCAAAAACGGTTGATCGCCAGCAATTGTCGGTCGCGAGAACACCAGTCACTGCAAAACGGCGTAAACAAAAACATATGTGACGAGCGCACCATCGATGGCCAAGTTTCTGCGGGGTTTTCGCGGACTCCAGGTTTTTCACGTACTGAGCCGCCACCGGCAAGCGTACATCCAAGTTTAGCACAGAAGTTGGACATGAAAGCAGTGTACATCACTTTACTAAATCCTGGAACTCAAGCGTTGGTTGCAGACATTTCTGAAAATAGAAAAGCTCCGACAGAGGAGACCACAGCACATACTTGATAAAGAAAAATAAAGGACCTGAAGCGCGTGAATCAGGCCGGAGCAGGTAAAGCGCTCGATATTTTTCAGGCGACACATCTGCCTTCGAGCCGTAGAGGTGCATCCCCGGAAGCATTGCCGTATATCCCGGCTTTCCGAGGGCAATTCTAGGCCACCCGGGAGTGCTGCGAAACGGGAGAGCTCCCGGGAACAGCGTGAGTATATTGGGACAAGATTGAAGAGAGGAAGCTCCGGGGGGAGTGGGAAGAGCATACGCGAGATTTTCCAGAGACAGGACAGATCGATAAGGACCTGTTTTCTTCACCCTCTTCGCTCTTATTTATTTTGCGATGCTTTATCGCGTGCCAGGTGACAGCGTTCCGCGACACAGAGCTCCCTATTTTTATTTTCTTCTGGATAGAACAAACCCTGATTCTATTGGAGATCAACGACGTCCCCACTGGTGGTCTCCTCTGCGAGACATACGCTCTGCACGTTCCAAGGCGATCCACTTCCCCGGCGCGCTCACCTCTCAAGTTGGACATGAGATGATATCGCGACGAAAATTGTTTCTGCGGTTCCACTATACTGAGAAATGATATATTGAATTGTCGAAAGAATGCATTACCGTACATGCTGAATCATTTCTCGCATGGAAGAACAAACCTTGTAGCGTAGCGCAATGTGAAGAAAAGAAACAAAAGGGGAGCGAGAAATGAAGAAATGAAGATAATAAATAAATAAATAAATAAATAAATAAATACAGCCAAACACACACACGTGGCATGCTTCATTTGCCCCCTGCCATTTTGCCCTCCAAGCAAACAGTTCGCATATTCTAATAGTTGTAGAATTACATAGAAGAAAGAATGATCACAAATTAACGCGTTGTTTAGGTCAGCCATCGGTCCCTCTCCACTTATTAGGCTATGCTTCTGAAGAAGATAATGGTAATTTAATCGCATATTATATGCTATGTTATGAACACGCCATCATTATCTGTGCTCTGCAGTGTACGTTCAACAGTCAAATGACCATTTCAGAGGCTTCTCATTCGACCATTAAGAACCGCATTTCCACTATGAAAGATAACAAAGAGAACAGTGATAGGCTTTCGCTCGTTTCATATTTCAAAACATCTGACAAACCACAACGTAGCGCATGGGCGTCCCGCACCTTTTAATCACACTTGACCAACGCCATAGTCAAGGTTGATATAACTAGTCAAGTGAGCACCGATGCGCCTAAAAACTGCTTTTCTTTTCAGCCTACGCTACTTTAATAAGAGAATATGGCTTGCATTCACGTTTCACTGAGATCCCTAATGCAGGCTCTGGAATGACAATAAGGCGTTGCTTGCTAATTGGCGCGCCTACCACCTTAGAGATGGCCGCAGTCCGAAAGCCGGTGGTTCGTTCTTCAAAGAAAGGCTTTGCAACTACGGCGCGCTTATTAGGAAGCCCTGTAAGTGCTACGGAGACAACTTTCTGCGTGTTAGCTTTATTTGACAGTGAATGATGAGACGGAGCTCACGCACTTTGATGTATGCAACCCACCGATCCCTAATTGGCGCATACATGCGGATTCCACTTACTGCGTAGACACACGAATAAGCGATGCGGGCTTGTCATAGTTCGGCGAGGTGTAAGGCAACGCTCGTATTCGAAGTTTGTTATGCGAGGAGATATACAGAATACAAGAAACGACATCACAAGATGCGTAGTCAGAATTGAATAACATTGATGAAATGACCGCTTTTGTTAACGCTTGATTTAGGTTTGTTTGTCCAGAATTCTTACAGCAGCGAGAACCGAGACTTGTGCCTATACAGCCTCATAAGAGGGCTCCGCTCCTATTTAGAATTTGGAAACATGTTTCTAACATCATTATTCATCGCAATATTGTGACATAAGAGAAGCTTCTTTCATTAACTTAATTAGTCCACTGACTCCAGAAGGTTAACGTGGGCTCGCTACATGATGCAAAATGAAAAAAAATCAACAGCATCATCACATAATAAATATTGATCATACTAAATAGCCCAATTCCACTCTACATTACAACACCTTTGTCATTACTTTCCGTAATGACGCTTTTGTGAACGTGCTGAGTCAGTGGAATGCGGCTCCAGTGAAATGCACTGCGACTCTCGCTTCTCGTAATGACTTTAATGGTTGCTTACTATATTGTCTTGGCTCCTAGTCATGACTTTTCATTGTGACGGCACTTCGCTTGGTGAAATTCACCACAGCTTGTATTCAGAAAGAAACACTAAAAGTGGACATAAGTAAAAAATTTAAAATAAATATTATGGTCAACATATATGGTGTTCGCTTGTCGATGACGAGCAATCTCTGCGGGAGCTATCTTATTATTATTATTCATACCCACATTCAGAGACCCGCCACCAAAGAGATAGACAGGCGCAATTGAACTGCAACGCGTAAAAATAATAAAACGTTTCAATACAGTGCGGTTTATACTTGCCTATAAATGGAGAAGCCTTACAGAGACATTAGAAGCAAGATAATTTGAACACAATTATGAGTCGTATGTGTTGAGAGTATTAGGCCATGCTTTTCATATAAAAATTTTATTTGCAGTGTTAATAAAAAATATCACACAGTGATACCAAAGGAATGATATATGTTAGCGGAAGTAATTGCAACGTAATTTATTGATTGATTTGTGGGGTTTAACGTCCCAAAACCACCATATGATTATGAGAGACGCCGTAGTGGAGGGCTCCGGAAATTTCGACCACCTGGGGTTCTTTAACGTGCACCCAAATCTGAGCACACGGGCCTACAATATTTCCGCCTCCATCGGAAATGCAGCCGCCGCAGCCGGGATTCGAACCCGCGACCTACGGGTCAGCAGCCGAGTACCTTAGCCACTAGACCACCGCGGCGGGGCAATTGCAACGTAAATCGAAGAAAGAAAAGTGGATCAAAAGATAACCTACCACAAGCGGGATCCGAACCTGTGGCCATCGATTAACGCGTCCAATGCTCTACCATTGAGCGGTGGTGGCCGTCATCCCCCCGTCCAGTTTATATGGCATATATGTGTACTTAAACATGACGATGATTATGATGATGATGGTTTGAGGCTGACCCGTTTGTATCAGGCGGGCCAGATTGATCTGCCCTAGCCAGAGTAAAAAAGCACTTAAAGAGTAAATAAACAAAACACTCCACAGGCGTACACACTCGCATCTGCACACCTTCAATTTTGTCCGCATAAATCATTACCGCTGCGTCGTGCGCCACCGCTGCACCAGCCTTGTTTTGCTAGTGCGTACTGCCGCATAGTTCACAGTACCAGCCGCTCCATCGCCTGTGGGTGGCCCCGGGTCATCTTCATGAACAAACCCCACAGCCTCGGGCAGTGTGGTGCCCTTCCGTTGGTGCGGGCCCAAACACGTACAGCGTAGCACTGGATGGGGGATGATTTCTTCTTCCTGCCCGCACACATGGCACATCGCATTCCTGCCATCGGTGTTCTCGTCGAATCGGCGACGGTACACAAGGGTTTGCAGTGCCCCAGCCCACGCTTCGAACAGAAGGCCACTATCGCCATTGTTGTCGTACATGCGCTCCTTTTTCATTTCATTCTTGCAACTTCGATATATCGTAAAGGTTGCCATGGAACGCATCGCCCTCCGCCACTGCTCTCTCTCTTCCTCCCGTACCTGTTCTTGGACGGCACGGGCCTATCCGCACTCTGTTCTTGCCTTAGCGGGTTTCGCGAAGAAACCAAACTTTCGGCGCAGGGTGTACACCCGCGCAGTCCACTGTGTCGTTATTCCAGTCAGGCTGGTGTATCGGAACAAGCGTCTTGCCCACCTGTTCTCATCTTATTGAATACATGGTAGCGGCAGCCAGCGCCGCCTGTTGCCACTACGGAGAGTGTGAAACACTTGTTTATTGCCTATTGACGTCACGTAGCCCGTGATGTTATTACGAGAGGGCAGATTACCGAAGGTCTCAGGTTCGAATCTCGTTGGTTGAAAGTTATCTTTTTCACATTTACATTGCAATTACCTATATTAAGATCAGCTATACCTGACTTGGCACCAGTGCCTGTTAGTTTTAATTACCATTGGGTCCAACAAAGAATTGAGCAATTAAATTTACCCTCCTTTCCTTCATTTATATTTGCTGGTATATAAAAATTCATTACGTCCCATCGATCTTATGTAATAAAAAGCTTCAATGCGAAAAACTATTTGCTCGAAACTGTGCTCATATGCTGCTGGTGGTGTAGCGTTTCTCGTTCATTTATTCGTATGCACCATTACATTATTATCTGTTTGTTTGTTGCTGTATCTGCCTGAACATGGCTCGCAATAGGTGGACCAAGTGAGAAGAGACACTATCCTTTTGCGCCCTTCGTGGAGAATCACAAAACAAACTGAGAAATAAAATATATAAATCAAATGAATTGAAAAAACAATACCTTATTTTCTACATCAATAAAGTAAATGAATATAGACTAAGAGAAACGGCAGAAAGAAGTGTCAGTATATATTTTTCGGAATAGAGTTTTAACCACATTTATTATGTAGGATTGTTTTGGGCGATCACGTGGAAGTATTCAACCTTCGTAGCAGATCGAATGAGTAGAGCTCCGAGTCTACCAGTAAATAAAAAAACAAAAAAGACACACTGGTAAAATTTTTGACAATTCGAATTTATTCAGTAATGTGGAGTTTCAGTCCCCAATATGGTGCTCTTCCGTTATTTATCGATACCGCCTAATCTAAACGGCCATTGATACGTCGGCTTGTCTCGCAGGTATAAACTTCCCCTTATATAAGATTCACGTCAGCCGTATTACATAGAAAGCGACCATCGCCTATTTTAGAACGTGCTTTTCACACACGCAGTGAGAGACATCAATGTAGTTAGGGCATCCGGGAGTGCGAGACGATATCTTGATAGAAGGTCGCCTATAGTGGCACTGCAGGGCACGCCAGGCGACATGGAATACACGGATATCGTAAAGCATGATTGCGTATATTACAAAAAGCTGCAAAATAGTAACACGCACCAATATAGCTGTTCTGTATTCAATTATATGTGTTCGTGTGTATATTTGTTTGTGCGTGCAAATATTCGAGACAACTACAATTACCCTATGTGTTGTGATGTTTCAGTGTTCAGAGATCATTTCAATAAATCTATAGGAATATTGAGAGTAACGAAAAATTGAGCTTCCAATTTCAGAGAATCGACAACATGAATATATAGAAGAACAATAGGGTCTCAACCGAGCGTGGGCTGCTTTCACGGCTCGTCGGAATGCCTCCAGCGGTTTCTTGTGAGACTGCGTATACTTGCATCCCACCGCTCTTCAGGGTTTTCGTTGACGCAGCGTAATGCCGAACCACGCAAGAACATATGACTGCAAAGTTTACGAAAAACAAACCCTCATGAACGCCGTATTTCTGCCAAAATATTGTATAATAAACATGCTCGGAAATTTAAGAAAAGTAAATGTCGAAAGCATGGTGGTGTCTATGGGATATTAGCCCATGTCACCTAGCACTCTGTACTAAAAAGTGAACATACACTAACACTATGCACAGATTCTGCACACCATTCAGATAATAAAAAACAACACTGCCAAATGTAGCCCTTTCCCCGAGCTTTCTTCGTCTTCGAAGTCATTCTATACAATGTATACAAGGTACTCCATCATTGATAACCCTAGCTTATCACGGCCTTACCAGCTATCACGTTTCGTTATACTCAATCACCGATATCTTGGTGTTCAAATGGGGATTCCTTATTGAATCTTTGTTAACACGGGCGTGGTATAACGTGGAACAACCAGAGTGAAAATGACCGCTGCAAGCGAGATGTTCAAGTCACATGCTAGCGAAATGTCGGAGAACTGTATACAGCCTGCGGATTGCGGGTCCTTAAAAATGCAATAGCGGAACTTCTGGTCGCTTTTCACGTGTAGTGGTCACTAATGGCACTTATGTCGTCAACGTTGAAGCCGAGTGTCTCTATTGATTCTTGCTATAATTATGTGAACAAAATAGTGGGAACAACGAAGCAGAGCATGGCGTAAGCTGCGGGCCTCTGTGTGGCGTGTTCAAACAAATGACAATGGCGAAATAGCGCTCCTTGAGCAATGTCAGGCCAAATCTTTTCTTTTGATTCAAATATCGGCAGTGATGTGACGTGATGCGTGACGATTTTCTTTTTGTCCCGTGACTCTCACATGCGACCACAGGGAGACATTTCGTCACATGTGACGGCGATCGTTTCGCTACTGCGCTATTTAGGTTACGAAAGCGTGCTACGCCGAAGCTTCATATGATTATTGTCTTAACGTCACGTAAAATAGGCATGTATGGCCCAAAATTTTACGAAACTACCTCTAAAAAAAAACAAAATTTCGTAGTGCGAGATAACCTCAGTTGAGCAAAAAGAGTGACTATAGCAGAAAGTGGAAGCTGCGAATTGCTGCACTCTTCGACAACAAGATGAAGCCAGAGACGATGTTCAATGTGCAGGGTATAGCAAAAAAAACCAAATTAAAAATAAAGCAGTTTTTAAATATAATGCTCTCAGGACATACAATCATAGTGAGCATACTGTTCAGGGCTTCAGCACGTTTTCGCCATATTTTACACATATAAGCGTGCTATCTCTTCGCTCAGGAGTGAGCCATGCATACCGCGCTCATCAAAAAATCGCTGCGGTTTTGTTCGGCAAACGATGGCGTCCACCTTTCCCTTCAGCCGACTGATCATTATCCTCGACATCATCCACGAAGACCACCATCAGGCACAGAGCTATGAACGCAAGCTTACCCACCGCTGAACCTTTTTGAGAGCGTCACTGTCGGTTCTCTACATGGAAACGATATTTTTTTGCCCGCCATGTTCTGGCCTGCCTGCACGCCTGTCACCGTCTCCGGGGATGAACAGACGGCCCCTTCAAGGATGAAGAACGGGCGCCATGCCGTTTCGAACGCTGGCTACTCTGTAGCCTCCTCTCTCTTCTTTACCGAACTCTATCGCTCTCCCTCTTTTTTTTTATATTGCCACCAGCACGTAGTGGGTTGACAGCAAGAGCGGCTCTAAATCTAGAGGAAAAAAGAAGATCGCGTTCTTCTTTGCTCGAGAGCCAGCCACGACTGACGCATCGTCCTAGTGCTAGCTACCTGGTGGTTTAATAAATCCCCCAGTACTTGTGACTCATCGTGACAAACTGGTGGAAGTGCTGGGTAGTCTCACGGATGCTGCAGACCCCCCCCCCCCAGGAAGCCGCGATACGAGTCCAGTGCCAGTCAATACTCCCGTGCATCGGACCAGCCGCCGAATCAGGGGATTGTCTCGGGAAGCCGACGATACTGCTCCCACCACGTCGACAAACATGACCAGCGCTTCGGTGCAAACCTCGGCAACCGGCACGGGAAGCACGACGTCGAACCGCTACACGTTGGAAAGCCCACGCACACCGGCAACGTTCCATGGCTCGGAGCACGAGGACGTTGAGGACTGGTTGGCGGATTTCGAGCGCGTACCCACCTTGAATCAGTGGGACGACGCGGCCAAACTGGGTCGTGTCTACTTCTATCTCGAAGACGGGGCACGTACGTGGTATCAAAACCGAGAGGAACAGCTGACGACGTGGCCCGAATTCTCTCGTAGACTTCTGCAGACGTATGCCAGTGCTGATCGCCAAGAACGAGCTGAACGAGCTATTCTGGCCCGCGTCCAGCTGCCAAACGAAACTGTGACCACGTTCGTCGAAGACATGACGCGCCTCTTCCGACGGGCCGATTCAAGAATGACGGAGGACAAGAAGTTGCGTCACTTGATGCGCGGTGTCAAGGACCAGCTTTTTGCCGGCCTCGTGCGAAGTCCTCCGAAGACGGTCGCGGAGTTCTTGTCCGAGGCCGTGACAATGGAAAAAATGCTGCAGCAGCGATCCAACCAATACGACAGGCAAGTCAGTGGCATGTCTATTGCCGACATTTTCACCGCCACTAGAACCAACAACGACTGTCTACGTGAACTCATTCGTGATATAGTACGTGAAGAGTTACAAAAGGCTGGTGTAACACCTCATCCTACAGTCAACTCTATTGCAACTGTGATCAAGGATGAGCTGCACCAGGCCCTCCGGGACACCTTGCCTCATGATACAGCTGTGCCAGCTCCTGCTGAATACCGCCGTGAGACAACCTACGCGGAAGCCTTGAAACGCCCTGCTGCAACGCCGCCATTATTCGTCCATCCTGTTCCTGCTGTTTCACTACAGTCAGCGCAGCACATACCGTACTACGAAGGCACGTACACGCCACCACCGTTGGCCTTTGTCCCTGGTGCTTCTGTCGCCCATCGTTCAGTGCAACCAGTTCAGTACATCGACGATCGGCGCACGTCTCTTCGAAAGTCTGATGTTTGGCGCACACCCGATCGCCGGCCTCTGTGCTTTCACTGCGGAGAAGCTGATCACTTGTACCGCCAGTGTCCTTATCGCCGTCTTGGGCTTCGCGGCTTCTCTGCGTACTCGCCGCCCCCCCGTTACGGCCAGAGACCGCGCGACATCCAAAACTACCTCTCCCAGCAGCATGCACCACCGTCTGCCGGGCGCCAGTCGTGCTCGCCATCACCGAGGCGATTTTCATCAATGCCCCAGCGGTATTCTACCGCACGATCTCCCAGCCCCCGCCGGAAAAACTAGCCGAAGCGACCTCTGGGGGCGGGGTCGCTGAACGTCGAAGCGCTGAAGACCTCCTATTGACGCAGAAGCGTACAGAAACTGGTCCGACATCACCTGCTGCTGCAAAGGATAGCCGGCTTTCACTCGACATAGCCGTAACAATTGATGGTTGTGTAGTTAATGCGTTAGTGGACAGCGGCGAAGACTATTCCATACTGAGCGGGAAACTGACAACGCAGCTGAAGAAAGTAATCACGCCGTGGCATAACTCGCAGATTCGTACAGCTGGTGGCCATGTCGTAACTCCACTGGGCGCCTGCACAACTAGAGTACAGATTCAAGGGTACACATTCGTAGCAAGCTGCCTTGTTCTACGTGAATGCTCCCGTGACGTCATTCTGGGAATTGATTTTCTACAAGAAAATGGAGCTATCATTGATCTGCAAGAGCGCCGCGTCACGTTCTCAGCCCAGCGAGCAATCAACGTGCAGGATGACGGAATGCGTGTCGACGTACTACGTATTTCTGAACAGAGCGTGACGCTTCCTCCCCGAGCCAGTGTTCTAGTCGACGTAACGTGCTGTGGTTTGAGCGATGGCGATGTGGTGGCCGAGACAAATTTAGAACACCTACTGCAGCAAGGCATATGTGTAGCGAGAAGTGTAATACACGTTCGCGACGGCCGATCTGAATTGCTCGTTACCAACTTTAGCAACGAGCATCGACACCTTTTCCGTGGCACTTCGATAGCGTTTGCCCACGAAGTAGCAAACGTAACCAACTGTCTCACGTCAGAAGTAGTGGATAACGCAGACACATCAATGAGCAACATTGACATCAATCCTGATCTGTCCACCGATAACCAGACAGTGCTGCGAGCGCTCTTGTTCGAGTACAGGTCTTGCTTCGCGAGTTGCTCAAAGATCCGCCAGACGTCCATCACTCAACACAGGATCATCACGTACGAGGACGCACGCCCAATACGCCAGCACCCCTACCGCGTGTCGGCTAAAGAACGTGAAGCGATACGTACGCAAGTTCGCGAGATGCTTGACGATGGCGTTATCGAACCATCCAACAGCCCGTGGTCGTCTACAGTCGTGCTTGTCAAAAAGAAGGACGGGTCGCTACGCTTTTGCGTCGATTACCGAAAGCTTAACAACGTGACCAAAAAGGATGTGTACCCGCTACCGCGTATCGACGATTCGCTGGATAGACTTCGTCGTGCCCGTTATTTCACTTCTCTCGATCTCAAAAGCGGGTACTGGCAAATCGAGGTAGATCAGCGAGACCGCGAAAAGACAGCCTTCGTGACTCCAGACGGCCTATACCAATTTCGAGTACTCCCTTTCGGCTTGTGTTCAGCGCCGGCAACTTTCCAGCGAATGATGGACACTGTCCTCACAGGGCTCAAGTGGCAGACTTGTCTTGTCTACCTTGATGATGTGGTGGTCTTCTCTGCCACGTTCGAGCAGCACCTACAGCGCCTGCGCAGCGTGCTGGAGGCTATCCGATCGGCGGACCTCACTCTAAAGCCACAGAAGTGCCACTTCGGCTATGAAGAACTGAAATTTCTTGGACATGTAGTTAGCGCTGAAGGAGTCCGGCCCGATCCAGACAAGCTTGCCGCTGTTGCCGAATTACCAGCTCCTGTCGATAAGAAAGCCGTCCGGCGCTTCCTTGGTTTGTGCGCCTACTATCGCCGGTTCATTCATGGCTTTGCACAGATAGCAGAACCTCTGACTCGTCTCACAAGGGACGACACGCCGTTTGTCTGGGAAAATGAGCAACAAGCAGCTTTTAATGAACTGCGACTGCGCATGCAATCAGCACCCGTTCTCGCTCATTTCGACGATGATGCTGACACGGAGGTTCATACTGACGCTAGTAACGTTGGGCTTGGTGCAGTGCTCGTTCAGCGTCAAGACGACATCGAAAGGGTGATAGCCTACGCCAGCCGCTCTCTATCCCGTGCCGAGGCGAATTATTCCACTACGGAGAAAGAGTGCCTCGCAGTCGTGTGGGCAATCACCAAGTTTCGCCCGTACCTTTATGGTCGTCCCTTCAAGGTAGTGACGGACCATCACGCGCTCTGTTGGTTGGCAAGCCTGCGTGACCCTTCAGGTCGGCTAGCACGGTGGAGTTTGCGGCTGCAGGAATTTGATGTCACCATCGTCCATAAGTCCGGCCGTAAGCATGAAGACGCTGACACACTGTCACGCGCACCCCTTCATGTCGTCAGTCAGAAAGCAGAGGAAGACGAAGGCTTCCTGGGCGCCGTTAGTGCATCAGACTTGAGCAAACGACAGCGGGATGATGCAGAGATTCATCCGATCATTGATCATTTAGAGGGCCAGGGCGCAATCATACCACGTCATTTATCCCGCTCGTTGACGTCGTTCTGACTACGAGACGGTGTGCTGTACAAGAAGAACGCTCGTTCAAACAATCGTGCTTACCTCCTGGTGGTTCCTCGAGACATGCGAGACGACGTCCTCTTCGCTTGCCACGACGAACCCACATCCGGTCATCTGGGCTACTCAAGGACACTTGCCAGAGTGAGCGAGAGGTACTATTGGCCAGGACTTTCGGCAAGCGTAAAGAAGTACGTAAAGAGCTGTCGGGAATGTCAGCGCCGAAAGCAACCATCTGTTAAGCCAGCTGGTTTGCTTCAGCCCATTGAAGCACCCTGCACGCCGTTCGACCAAGTCGGCATGGACATTCTCGGGCCATTTCCTATGTCTGCGGACAGCAACAAATGGGTGATCGTCGCGACCGACTATTTGACACGCTACGCTGAAACCCAGGCGATCCCACGAGCCACGGCTTCTGAGGTAGCACAATTTTTCATGCGCCACATCGTGTTACGACACGGTGCTCCTTCCAGTGTAATAACGGACAGAGGGACGGCATTCACGGCGCAGCTTACGGACGAGGTTTTCAAACTGAGCAACACCAGACACCGAAGGACAACTGCGTACCACCCGCAAACCAACGGACTTACTGAACGACTGAATAAGACCCTCGCAGACATGATCTCAATGTACATCGACGTACAGCACAAAACATGGGACCGGATCTTGCCTTACGTGACCTTCCCGTATAATACCGCCGTGCAAGAGACCACGCGATTCACGCCATTTCGGCTTCTCTACGGCCGCGAAGTGCAGACCATGCTGGACTCAATGCTACCGTGTCAGGACGAAGACGAGTTGGCAACAGACGCTGAAGAATTCGCCGAGCGTGCCGAGGAAGCCCGGCAGCTCGCGCGACTGCACATCGGCCAGCAACAGCAGGCAGACGCACGACGCTATAATACCCGCCACAGAGAAGTGTTTTACAGCCCCGGAGATCAAGTTTGGGTGTGGACGCCGGTCCGCCGCCGTGGCCTTAGTGAAAAGTTGCTGAGCCGGTACTTTGGCCCTTATAAAGTGTTACGTCGCGCTAGCGACGTGAACTACGAAGTGGTTCCGGACTCAACACCCCATGCACGGAGCAGGACACGGCTGAGACCGGACGTCGTTCATGTGTTGCGCATGAAGCCATTTATTGCGCGTTGTTCGTAACTTTTCCTTTACCGTACAGCGTTCTTTGTGTTTTTTGTTTATTTTGTGAACTTACTTTTTCGTTCATTGACGTTTCCTATGTTGGCACGCTCTTCAATTTTTACTTTCACTTCATACGAGTTTCCATTTTTTTTCACGTGCCTATGTAGTAGCATCGCGGTGCTGCTATGTACTTTCCTCTTTTTGGTACTTGTTTTTTTTTTTGGAAGGGAGGATAATGCCACCAGCACGTAGTGGGTTGACAGCAAGAGCGGCTCTAAATCTAGAGGAAAAAAGAAGATCGCGTTCTTCTTTGCTCGAGAGCCAGCCACGACTGACGCATCGTCCTAGTGCTAGCTACCTGGTGGTTTAATAAATCCCCCAGTACTTGTGACTCATCGTGACAATATGGACCTCTGATCCCGCCTCTCTCTCGCCCACTCTGTTTCCCCCTTCACACTGAGCGCGTACCTTCTCTCTCACTGCCTTGCTCATTGTTACCGTCAGTTGCTCAATCAGTCGGATGCTCAGTGGTCTGATCGGCAAACCGAGGCATCTATACCGTAAGTATATGTGCAGAACATGGGGGGGGAAGGGGGGGCATTAAAATTGTTTTTTTTTTCTTAGATCTTCCAACATCACCTACATTTGTTGGTGATTGTGTGTATATATCAGAGTACACAAACGTGCGTAAAATTAAAATGTTTCAGGAGGTGGGACGGCCTTGACCCGGTAACCAGTATTGACGCCAATAGCTTACAAGTCAGCCAACATCAAGTAAAGACCAGTGAGAACAATGTTATAATTTGACTAACGGAGTCTATCTGCTTGATGACGTATGCATGTCACAATGACTAGGTTGAGAACAATGCAAGGCACTAGTGAAAAACGCAAGACAGGAGGCAGACATGCATATCAGAGTATACAAACGTGTGTAAAATGAAAATTTTTCAGGATGTGGGAGGGCTTTGACCCGGTAACCAGTGGCCACGTCAATAGCTTACAAGTCAGCCGATGTCAAGTAAAGACCAGTGAGAACAATGAGGTAATTTCACTAACGAAGTCCTTCCGCTTAATGACGTTCGTGTGTCGCAATAACTAGGTTGGGAACGGTGCAAGAAGCTCATGGTGTACTTTTTTCTTCTTTATTTAATTTATTTGTTCTAGCATTCAGAAGCTCTAGAAAAAAATATTACTTCCGTGCACAAGTACGTGACCTCTCCTTGTAAAAAAAATAGCCCGGTATCTGCATGTTTCACTGCAAATGTCGTCGAAATACGATAATCTTGTGCATGAAGCGAGTGAACAAAAAGTTTATTTGATGCTCTGCGCGAAAAAATTGGCTGTTCTCTGGAGGTGCTGTGTTAGAGAATCTCGATCCGTGAAACGAAAGCGAACGAGCGCAACGAGGCACATTAGACACAAGCGCTATCTGGCAGTTATCTTCAAAAACAAAAGAAGGCCTGCGTGCCCGTCTTGAACGCGATAAGGTGTAGAACGCAAAACGACGGGCAGGTGCCACCACTTTGTCGTCTCGGCAAACCGTTGGAAACACTTGCCTTTTTGAACATCGCGTTGCATTGTCAGAGCAGCGTGATAAACGCTATGGTTCTTAGAAATTTTTATGTAAGCTAGTATACAGACACACATACAGAATATTGACTTGTTTTTATGGCTCCTCAGACATGCGCAATAATTGCTTTTCAATTGACAATCGCACAAGTATGAACGCTGAAACTTGAGCAATATTAGTGGGCGCTGCGGATGGGGTTGGCCGTTTGGCGTATCACTTGGTGCCGTTTGAGGTATCGTTAAAGGCGGAAAAACAGACAAAAGTACAGACAGACAGACAGACAGACAGACAGACAGACAGACAGACATACCAAAGTTTCTGCGTCGAAGCACCCCAAGAAAGAATCGTCTTACAAAAATCACAGCATATCCACGGAGTGAATGAAGTGAAGTGAAATGAACTTTATTTGGTCCTGGAGAACTCGTCAGACACCCTCCTGAGAGGGGTTCACCACAGATGCTGGCCGCGTCCACGCTGGAACTGGATTACCGTGGCCCTCCACACATTCGCAGGTATCAGGGACTGCCAAGTATTGGACTCAGAGCTCGGAGCTTTTTAGAGCCTTCTCTCAGTCTTGTTTTGTGCTGAACTTTGCGCCCTGTAACGCCGGGCACTGCCGGAGCATGCTGGAGTGAATGATGGTAAGTGGGTCGAAGGGTCCACCCATTCATCCATGTGTTTACCCGTCTGTGCATTCTGACGGACGAACCGAGGCACGGACGGACGGACGCATGGACTAACGGACAGAAGCATGGACGCACAGATGGACTGGCGAACGAATAGACGCATGGACGGGCGGATGAATGCTCCGCCCCACCCATTTTTTTTCACTACACGGATATGCTGTGAAAACCACTAATGCTATCTAGCTATATAATATTACCATGCCATTACACACAATACTATCTGTTGAGAAGCTCATAAACTAGAGGTGGCTACATGATACTACTACTACTACATAGGAGGGAACGCCGCATGGCTTAAGGAGCTTCGCCCTAAAAAGCTATATTGTGTCGTCAGGCCGAAACGAAAGCTATTCGCGTCGTCAGGTCGAAACGGCGGTGTCGGAGGGTTTTTCAATGTTTGCCCTTGCCGCCCCTTTCCGATTCCCTTGCCCCTTTGTGAGTACACAAAGTCAAAACATAGCGCATTAGTTCCCCGCCTGTCTCTCTTCTCGATAGAAATTCCTTATCAGGAAAGGTAGCAGGAAAGGTTGTGCACAATTCAAGTGAACCTCTCAGAAGCTTTATTGAAAGCATCCAGGTGCTCACGCCATTCCATTTTATGCTCACGGTTGAGCATAATTTCCTTTTCGTAAGCCAAAGTATCTCCAAGTTCTCCACACTCCCCGTTTTAAGTGTCCATGACAACCGATTTGTTATCATAGTCTTTGTTATGTGGGTGAAGTCTTCCGTGTTCGCAAAGAAGCTGTCGAAATATGGCACATTTGGACAATAACTTAATTATTTTGTAAAAACGCGAGTGCTCTGATAGTAGGGCCTGGTTACTCAAACAAACTACATTTATTCACTGTCATACTTTCGACCACTGCATGTAGAGCGGGAGCGTATGCGGTATTCGAACTTCCGGTGAGCTGCCCTACCCTTCCAGCAGTGATGGCTCTTTTTGCCACTTTCTCTTTCACAGCACCGCAGCCAAGGGCTTAGTGATCACGCTGCTGCCCTCAACCCCCTCCGCACTTTTCCTTCCTTTCTATCAATTCGTTCTTTTCGCCGGGCCAAAATGTTACACCGGTCGCACCCCCCACCGCTGCTCTCGTGTTATTCCGCATTAGCGAAGTCATTATTTTGCCCCTCTTGATCGGCCATCTACGCCATTCTGCCGACATGCCATCTTCATTAGGTACAATGCGGCCGTACGATATGCTTTATTTATCTATTCACCTCCCCTCTCACACTCCTCCATGGACACATCACTTTCTATTTATCTCTCCCACACGTCTTTTCGCGGCTGGAACTACCGCATGAGACGTGCGCCTAGGACTCGGTGATCATGGCGTCAAGGTTAGTCAAGCTCTTTGGTTTTGGCTTGCATCAAAGACGACGCCATGCTCTGCACGAATTTCCCGAGGCACGAATTGAGCGCGTAAGCAGTGTGCTGCAGGGAGCTCAATTCACCTCGTGACTTGTGCATATTGCGCATAAATGCGGCAATCTGGAGGAGTTTGTGAGCCTCGCTCCGTGGGAGCGAAGGAACCGATGGGAATGTTATTTCCAATATTATCGTGGGCTATGCGCAAGGGCGTGTTTTCATTATTATTTTTTAAGGGCAAAGCTTCTTATGACGTGGGTCTGTCGCTCCTCCTCCTCCTCATCCTCCGTATGTATGTATGTATGTATGTATGTATGTATGTATGTATGTATGTATGTATGTATGTATGTATGTATGTATGTATGTATGTATGTATGTATGTATGTATGTATGTATGTATGTATGTAGCCACGGGTGAGCGGGTAGTTTCATGCCACAGGGGTTGCGAGAAGGGAGATGGCGGTACTGGAGTGTTCACTAGATGGACACATGGACAGACGCATAGACGGACGCAGGGATGAATGGACAGACAGACTAGCAGACGGACGGACGGATGGATGGATGCGCGAATGTACGGACAGATGGACGCACGAATGAGCGGGCGCATGGACAGACGGACGGGTGCATGGATTGACGCACGGATGGTCGCACGGATGGACGGAAGCAAGAACGAACGAACGGACGGAAGGATGGACGGGCTGACAGACGCTCCGCCCCATTCATCATCATTAACACTCCAGATATGCTGTGAATTTTTATTTCGTGTATATTATTTCTACCCATACGGTTGACCCTCCTACTGCTCTAGGGTCAACGAAGATATACTCTTAGTTTTGGGGGGGCTGGGTACGGCACACCTCTGTCAAAAACAAGGATTAAAAATTCTGAGAAAATAAAGAGATAATTAGGTTTCCTTAGCGGCTGCAGTACACAAACGTTTAGTGTATACTTTTCGCAGCAACACGAAAACTTACCCCTCAGATGACTTTAATCACTACTGTCTGATTACTTATTTTTGTCACAATCAGACCTACATAGATGGGCGCAGTTGTAGTTTGTATTGCATTTCGTTTATTCCATAGTACGCATGCTTCAGTGGAACGAAAGGGTAGCTATAGCGCATGACATAATAGTTTTGGTCTAATGCCTCAACACCGTGATATGATGATGAGACACGCTGCCGTTGAGTGTTCTTGAAGTTTCGAACACCTGTGCCCAGTGAACATAGGCATCTCAAGAACAGCTTCTCTCCTCTCCTCCCCCCCCCCCTCGTAGAGGTGTGGCCGGTCATCCATAATCATAATCGTACTGGTGCCCCCCCCCAACGTCGATGTAATAGCAACCCCCCCCCCCCCCTTATATTGACTAGGAGGGTGAGACACATCCTCGGCACCCTCCTCCCCCCGTTGTTAAGCGTTCTCCATAATCTAAGCACGAGTGCCTCTAGCGTTTTGTGTCTGTTCTAATGTGCGCGCCGCGACCTAACTGCGATAGCGCTACCCTCGAGTAAAGATCTTCTTTGGAGCGTAATCAGCTAATGAAGTGACACTAACAAATTTCGGACAACACTGCAACTATAATGGACAATACGTGCGCGAAAAATGAGTCAACTTTCCAGTTAACGACGTAAAAGGAATGCGTAAAAGTGGACACAAAAGGTGAATGCTGGTAGCCCATGACAAGTTAAACGCGGAGCGTGTTCCAGAAAGGCAGCTCAATGCGCATACATCATTTCGGAAATTTTTGCGTAAAAGTGCACGTCAATGCTAGTAGCCCGTGACAAGATAAAAGCCAAGCGTGTTCTAGAAAGGCAGATCAATGCACATACATCATTCCGGAAATTTCATCTCGCGCGCAGAGGTGATATGTCCAGTACACAAGCGAAAAACTTTCGGGAGGAACTTCCACTATGGTTTCATGTACATGCACCGCTTATAGATATAGTGAATAGTTGTTCATCTGAGGAAGTATGCACAAAACAAGAAAAATTGAAATGAAAGCTATAGCCCTGCTTGCCGCACTGTAGCCGTCTATAGTCCGAGCAGCTGACACCTGAATGGCTACTATCCCTGGACAGCACTACATGCAATCTCGTTGCCCCCAGAGACCAACCCTAATTTTGGATGCCACATTTGCGCAGAATTACAAAGCAAACGCATCAAAGACTGCATGGAAACAAGCCCGTCAGAGTGTGAGGGGAAAAAATAATCGTGATATTGTCAGTGGCCCGTGTTTTGCGACATGCCGCACCCACAATCGCTCGGGCGCGCGTAACACAATGTGGAGGTGGCGAGGTGCGGCAAGACTAAATGACAACGCGTGACATACAGGGGCGACCGCGATCACATACCTCCTTGTTCAGCGCACGAAGTGCAAACCAGACGTGCATTCCACCGGGGAACCACGACAAGAAAAGAAACAGTGTGTGTCTGTATATATTTTGTCGACTGCCACAGCGATCGGCTCGCTGGCGATGCACAATGGAAACGAAACCTGCGGGCTCTGTGTGCCCTCCGTTGCACGTACAGACAATGGGACAAAACACTGGAACCGCACCCACCGATCTTGTTCTATAGGTGAAAGCAGACGGGACGGGATCGGGTTCTTTGTAGGATAACGACGGTTCCGATTTTCGACACTCGTCTTCCACGCGCACGGATCGCTGTGTGCAGCTGTGCGACGATGAAGAGGCGATGCTGGAAACCTTAGGGGCGGACTCATTCCTCAGACAATGAGACATCGTTTATTTCTAGTTATTCCGGCGTTGCGAAGGAGGAAAGGGAAAGAGGATGACAGCCTTTGTTAGTGACAATGCGCGGTGTTTATGGTTTGGGCAGGGATCGTTGCCAGCTTACTCTCTCTCTCTCTCACAAGTGATCCCTGCCAAAACCAGTACCACTGTGTTTTGTGTGGGAGGGATGTATGTAAAGAAAGTTCTTCCCTGAACAAAACAAAACAAAAATCTGTTGGCATATATAAATGCGCCTACATCTTACTATGTATAGAAGAAGGGGATTCAGGACAGAAATACTTCAAGAGGAGGAAAAAATATTCAGCGCCGTGGTACCGGTCGATGTTCGGGCTATTTCGTTCATCAGGTTGAATGTCTAATCAATTTTTCTTTGATGCTTTGCTTCACGAATAAACAGCAACTCTTCTCTGGGACGGAAATCAAAGGGCCCAGCAGATTTCTTAGGCCTGAGGTAAAACTTTGCCTATCGGGAAGATTGGTAGGCTGTACATTGCAGTATAGTTATCATAACTGCAGTGTTAAGATCAAACATGTTAACATACAACTTATTTGCACGTCTAGTTACTATAGTAAGGAGCTATTGCACTTGTTTTATAGGTTTTCACACACAATGAAATTGAAGTAGATGCATTGTGTTACAGAAATACCCGCTCACTTCAGTGCTTATCGTAGTTAAGTGATTTTAGCGCAGCCCATGAGAAACCGCGGGTCTAACAGAGTCGAGAAAGTTTTGTTTTTATTTTCAAGAGTATGTTGCAGCACGGTTACTTTTCTAAACATTAATACAGGCAAGTAATTCTAAGTACAAACTACGTAGAATCACCAATAGTATTGTTGCGTTAATATTACTTTTAAGAAGTAACAAAGTTAGTTTTAAATTCTTTTAACGAAAGTTCGTCATTTGTCCTCTAGGTCATGCGCACTTTTGAGAGCGAATTGCGTTTGATAAACTTTGCACTATCGAGCTATGGCAATCAAAACCATCATTTTCAGCAGTTGTGGCGTATAACTCTATGGAATATGTATATTCATGCTTCTCTTTCTTACTCCTTTTCTATCTCTTTCCGTTCTATTATTCTCATTTTCCCCCACCCAGTGTGTAGGGTCGCCACTGAGCCAAGCTTGGTTAACCTTCCTGCCTTTCCTCTGTATTTATCTCTCTCTCTATAAAGCTTTTTCTGTGAATAACGTGTTGTAAGTCAGCGCCGCGTGTGCGTTGCCCTTCTTGCTCCCGGTCTTCTTGCGCTTTGTGTTCCCTCCAATGTCTAGCCAACGCGCCCAAGCATCGCCCTTACGTCACATATTTGAGGCCTAGACGAAATCAGGCCCGTGTTGATAATCGTTATCTTTTGATACTTTAAGCCTTACTCGACATAGTACAGACTTTGTCAATTTTTTTGTAATCTGCAACGAACCTTACCCTCATGGTCGGAGAATATTGACTGCAAGCTACTAGCGTGGATAACGTGTTTCAGCTTCGAAATATAGCAAATACAAATAGCAAAGAAACGAACAAACAGGACAGGTGGCCCTCTGAGCGCGAACCTAGAAATACATATGAAATATACACACGTGCGCAGTTTCAACGTCATCTTCAGACAGGTCAACAGTCTTGTTCAGACATATTAGCGTGAACTTTGTCTCAGCACGGCTTTATTCAATGATAAGGTCAGCCACTTCAGAGGGTATGCCTTGCGCCCAAGCACACAGAGCCGGAAAGTACCCGTTCGTGCATCGCGGCCACGATGCGGGCGCTATACGATGTCACGCTGCGCTGCATTCCCTCAATCGATTGCGAATGTATGGCGGCTGACTTCACAGTGCTTTGTGGCAACACACGCATGGTCGCAATAAACGGCTATAGCCACGAGAGAATGTTCTTAACCACGAAATAAATAGCAAGAGCAATGGCTCCACTATATATGCGGCTATTAAAAATAACCAAACTCGAACGAAATTTGACCTGTATAGGCACATTTTTTCAGGAAACGCTCAGGGCTGACTCATGCATCCCATGGTCTCCTTTCACGCTGAGCTCGGCGATCATTCGTTTCACGCTTAACCCTTCAAGTACGAAAACCTGGTGAGTCGGGAATCGAGCGAGAGCGATAGAAGCACGTAATACTCCTTAAATTTTCGTTCTAGAGGACGCAGAAAATAAAAGAAAGGAAATACGAGAATCCACCAATCTCCGAAAACTCTGGTGATTCAAAAGCAGTTATCCGCGCGTTCTAAACTTTTCTAGGGATGTGTGTTTTGTCAATACAATGCATGAAACGGAAAGTGTGCCTGTGTGTAACCATGATCAAACTTACGCGTACCGTGCCACAGAGTAATCAATTCTGGTGTACCTTATTTACCTTCTTTTCAACTTGTGCAGATATCTTTTTTCATTTCATTCATATCATTTATTCCTCACGCAGGTTTCTCAGACATAGGTGGTAGCTAATTCGTTATACAGCTAATTACCTTCTTTAGGTAACGTGCAGTGCGAAAGAGCAACAGCGCCAAAGATATGACAAACCAACTAGCCAGCAAAATGACCCTTCACAGCTTCATTCCTTTACCTTCCTGAGAACATTAGAGTGAAACGTCTTTGCCTCACAAGTCCAGGCCGGCATCGCATTCGAATAATCTGCCACTGGCGAATGTACGGAAATGCGGGCATCGTAGTTACGTTGGTCATATTCGTAGTTGTTGGCGGTATTTTCTCATAAACGATGCTCTCTATATCGTAGGCTTGGTGGTGATAGGCCATTTCTGAAGTCGCATTTTTTTTTTATCGAGGTCAGTTAACATCAAACGTTGAAAAGTTTCACTGTAGCCTAGACTTTAATGCCTGACTGTTTTTGTTGCCGGCAGAACTGAGGCTAAGTGTGAATAAGTGCCCAATTCCCAGCATTACGCAATAAGATAGATAGATAGATAGATAGATAGATAGATAGATAGATAGATAGATAGATAGATAGATAGATAGATAGATAGATAGATAGATAGATAGATAGATAGATAGATAGATAGATAGATAGATAGATAGATAGATAGAGAAGACACAAGGAAAAGTCAGGCAAAGATAAAAAATTGGCAGATGCCACGTACTCTGGGAATCGATGATATGCGAAGCACTAACGAGAAATGTTGATACGTCACTTTGAAATCAGCGCAACGTTACGAGGTGGAGGTAAATGATGCCGTAGATGACTTCAGTGTCATGATTATCATGTTTTGATGTATCGTTTACCATCGTTATCTATTCATGTCACGTGATACCAAATTTACTATATGCGGAGCTAGCGAAACGGCCGCGATCACGCTATGAGCGTGGCATGTCATGTTCTTACATGACACGCGT
This sequence comes from Rhipicephalus microplus, assembly GCF_043290135.1. Lineage (NCBI taxonomy): Eukaryota > Metazoa > Arthropoda > Arachnida > Ixodida > Ixodidae > Rhipicephalus > Rhipicephalus microplus. The sequence goes on from NC_134708.1 coordinate 100,427,293, forward strand.
GTCGGGATTATCATGTTTGCACCAGTCACATACTTTCGTCATCCATTCACGTACTGTAAACCAAATTTGGTATATGTGACGCTAGCGAAATGGCCACGAGTACATCATGAGCGTGGCATGTAGTCATGTTGTTACATGACACGCATGACATGATTTTCATGATAGGGTCTGTTGCCTATGTTCACCATGCAATCATGCCATACCATGCCAGTTTTGCAACATGCCATGTCAACCAAACTACCGCAAGAGCTGCAGGACCATGAAATGTAAATCATGACATTCATGACATACATGTCATGATCTTCATATTAAGACTAGTCAAATATGTTCTTCATACTGTTATGTTATGCCATATCAAGTTTGGTATCGATACCATCCTCGAAACGGGCAGGAGAGCTCAAAGTCGTAGGTGGCGAGATGGATAAGTAGATACGCTCAAAGTCACCGAAGTTCATTAAGAAATGCTTCGCATTTAAAACGAAATATGCTTCATATGACCTAATCCACTCCTATAGGGAGAAACTTTTATAAACTTTTTTTGAACCTTTTCCTCTTATAATAATAATATTACGGGGCTGTCCTAAACCACTAAGTACCTTCTCGATAATTCGTTTAACTGCACTTTTCGCAGTTCACGAGAAGTGTAAAATTAAGTTACTTCTTTGACTAAGAAAAAATGAACAACATGAAAAGCGCTGAGGTGTTTTACTGTCTTTTTGTCGCGATAGCTGTCCAAGCTTTCAACTCGTCAGCACTAGGTCTTGTTAAGGGATTTTCGCGTTCGAGGAAATCGCGTAATGGGCATTTAAGTGCATTTTTGGATTGTCGTTTCCTTCATCTAACCTCGACTTCTTCTCTCTTCCGAATTCCACTGACATTTCTCTACGGGTAGCTCATTAGGCGCTGTTTTCCCGAGGCTATAACACAGTGCCTTCCGTTGCGAGCAAATTGTAGTTGTTTTCAACGCTGTAACTCAGAACTTCTAGGCTGTACGTGTACCTTACGGTTTCAAAGCTTAAGTACCACATATTAAGAAAGAAAACATTTGTTCCTCATCCAAATACCATGCCGTATATATTTCCGTACAGCCTGCTTTTTTAATTAAGACCTCTAAATGAAGTAAGCGTGCTGCGTTCGTCCAAGAGAATCAGTTGGAGCTGATTAGCACGGCTCATAAGCTCAACGCTCATATTGTACATGCTGTGTGTTGTAAGTAAGGGTGTGAAAGCTGTAGTACAGGATATTGCGAGAACAAAAAAAAAGACTTCTTTCGAAAACGAAGCTGTCTTTAGATTTCCGGGCGGCTTGCTTGATTAACCGAAACTGTTAGGTTTAGGATGCATGCTGCATAGCAGTGCTTAATACTTATTGGGTTTACCACCATTTGATTCTGATCTATTTGTTCTGTGAAACAAAAACAAGAGACAAAGCCACTGGTATGGCTATTCTTACTAGGACCTCGTCTTTCTTTTCTTTGTATGGGTCCAGCACAGGGGCCCAAGCTACATTGCCAATTATTGTCATCACAGGCCGTACCTTACACAAGAAGTGAATTTCATCGCTTGCTGTATGCGCAACTGAATGGAGGCAAATAATATATCTCTACAATGAACAGCACACGTCAATTTTTAGCTATATATCCAAAAGGCGAGGTATCAGAATTTATGAAAGACAATGTGAGGCTCAATAATAATTTATACGAATACGCAAGAAGCGTGAGGGGAAAATGATAATAACAATATGGAACTTCCCGGGACGAAACGACGACATTGTTATCGTATACGTCGTAGTGGAGGACTCCAGAAATTACCATTGCTTGCTGTGTCATGATTCACCTAAATCTAAGTGAGCGGACTTCTAGCAGTTTTTTTTTAAATGCCGAAGTTTCTCCTATGGTATCAATACATGCTAAATAAAATTATGGAGCTTCGTTTCCTCCATAAAGTCGAGGAGGGACCTGTGGTTCGTCCCGTAAATCCATTGTTGCAAGTCAGGCGGTCTGGTGTGCTGGAGTCCTGTACGCCGCATATGGTGTGCACGAGCCACTTGAAGCCCTGGTCATGTCCACAAAATTTGTTTAAGGTCTGCTTTCCGCACCGGTGCGGGGCAGAATGGGCAGCTTGAGGTTGTGTCGGTGTAGCCCCATTTCGAGCAAATTGAAGGCGTCACAGCTGCCATCAGAAGAACCTTTCGGATCGATACCTCCTCTTGACGAATAAGTCCACTCGGGAGGATATGACCACGCGGAGGTATGAGAGCTCGTGTGGTGCGCCGAAGATTTTCTTTGTGAACGTCCACAGTGTCAGAGGGGGATAGCAGGAGCAAAGGTAAGGGGTACATTACAGTTACAGGATGACAAGCAGTGTCTGCCGCTACATGAGCCGGAAAACTAGACTGGCGAATCCAGCACACTCGAACAGAGCACGGATAAGTTGCAGCACACTGGTGAAATTGCATTCGCTGACGACCCTCTCTTGTCACCTCTTTTCAGAGTTCCCCGTGTTTTGCCAAGAGAGTACAAGGACCATGCCACGCCATATTCCCCAATCGTGTGAAAAATTTCATTGCCTTGCATTCGTGACCACATTTGGGCATCGTCTTCGAATACGCCCTCTCCACGTGTATTGTGTGGAGTCTTTCTGCTCCCTCGTAAGCGAAGCGCCGAGTTGCTGGACAGCGTATTGGCTAAATCGTGGCGCTATAAAAGGCGAACACTTCTCGTATGTTCGTACATTTCACTTGAACTTGATCACTTGCTCACTTCTTGTCGACTTTGAGATATTGTGCAAAATTTTAGCCCAACCACCAAGGCAAGTTTTTTTACGCTCATAGCAGAGCTTTTCTAAAAAAAAGTGACATCCGCAAATTTTTACAGACAATCTGCGGTAACTTCAGCACCCCATTTTTTTATTTGTAGCATGTCAAACAAGACACCAGTACCAATTTTACTTGTGTCCTTTGAGCTTGCTATATTCCCGCGAAAAAATACAAAATAGGGCACTTTTATTCAATATTGCTCTTGTGAAAGAACCTCGAAGAATGGATATACACAAGTAAGTCATTATTTTTACAGTTACATCACTTTATTACCTTACTAAAAATGTCATTTTATTGAGTGCTTTCAAACACATCTTTTGAACAAAAAAGTTCTTTGACACCCCCTGGCTCAGTCGGCGCCATAGTACGGACTCTCATGAATAGGGAAGAAACTTTGGGCAACGGAAATAAACGACCAGGACGAGCATGGACTTTGAGATAATGTACAATTTTTTTTGAGCCATATTCCTTATGGTCCGAGAAACGCTGGTTTATTTGGCAGCGAATAAACCAGCTTCCAATAATGAGACCTGCGGGACACGGTGTCCAAACAGGGCGCGGACGGAGGAACGGACGTGAGCAAGAAGCATTAATGGCTTTCGCCTTAGTACAATCGACTGAGAAGAAAGGACGGCTTTCACTTTCGCGTAGTCTTAGGTGAATGCATGCGGGACGGTGCGACGATTTTTATCAACTGTACAGAAAGGCACAGAGAGTCCCTGCTTTATTTAGCATAATGTACTTCATAGTTTAGCATTTGAGTAGCACCTGTGTTTTTGCGTGGCATTGTGCGTGCTTCTTGCCTAGCATACCGCACGTGCTTGGCATTATGTGTGCAATATTCAGGAGCCATTAGCAGGATGGGCCTTTTTGCCGCATTCTGAATTTTTTTACATATTCTTAACCAATGGTGAATGGTGGTTTTTGTACAGCAATGGTTATGCTGCATACGGTTTCTTCAGCACCCGTGTATTCCTTCTTCGTTTTAAGTGCACCAGTTGGTATATATAGTGGGGTTTGTCAAAATATTTGGCATGTACGTTGGTACCTGCAGACTATTTGTTCATTTCAGTAGGCCAATGGTTGGTAGCGGGGTTACCCATTTTCTTTAGGTATATCTATCTTGGTTCATATAGCTTGTCTTGCCTATCTCCACAATCCACGTGAACACCAATTGGAAGACTCTTTTTCTTGTGAACTAATGCTAGGCAGTGTGGTCTGGTCCAATTTCTTGGTACATACTAGCTAGCGGCTCTCTGTTGAATGAGTGAATAATTATCCTTGAAATATTTTATTTATTTATGTAATACATACTGTGGACATGAAGTACATGCTTCGTGGGTTGGATACCAAAGAATAAGAAAACTAAATCAATTTTGTAAGTTCACAGATACACTTCTTAGCATACAACTAGAGAAACAGCAAAACATATTTTAAAGTAATGTTTTGATTGACATGTGCGGTCTAACGTCTCAAAACCACCATATGATTATGAGAGACGCCGCAGGGGAGGGCTTCGGAAATTTCGACCAGATGAGGTTGGAATGGGGTTGACCGTGGTAAGGCAGATTTTTAAGAACACTACTTTAAGCAATGCAAGTGCGCAAAGTAAAATGATACAGCGTTTATATTGGTAAATTGTCACAAGAATTAATAGTACTGGGAAATGAAAGAGAATTTGAATAAGTGAATTCGGGCCAAATAGTGGTTCAGAGCGTGTAGGCGATGTCAGCTATGTCAGTTACAATGCCTGAGATGCGATTGTGCGAGTAAGCATGCGAAAGTATTATTAGTCTCGGGCTGGCAGCCACGTTCGCAACTTTAGAGTTTGCCTGTTGCCATGTAAGCACAGCCTAGATAGCAGAGGTTGTATTTATATGAGTTTTCAATTCGTTAGAATAAAAGCTTTCTGTTGAGGACGAGGTGACTGCGCAGGGTATTACAAATGAATTCGCTGAAACAACCTGCGCAGTTGAAACGCAACTGTCATCCTTTTGTGTTTCATACCCGGGAGCAACGCCGTCTTGGGCGGTTGCTCAAAAAAATGCAAGCTATCCTCCAGGCTGGTTCATGTTCTTCTTTGTGCTTACTCAATTAGTATAGTTACCCGGGTTATACAAGTGCGTTTAAGTATAACAATGAATGGATGAATGGACAAACTTCATCATAGTTTTGAGAGACGCAACTAGCGCGCAGTGGGCTTTAGCCTTGTTGGATTTTACGTGAACATGTGGCGCTCTCTCGAAAAATAACTAAGCGTGAGCTCTTCCAAACAGACCACGTTGTCAGGCAACAACGGATTTCATGAAATTTAGAATGCCGTAAAAGGAGGCAAAGTGAGTAACTTCTTTAATTACTGCACGTGAAGTAATGATTCAAGCAGGACGGGTACAAAAGAGATTATGTAAGCAGAATACATATGATAAAATGAAAATTGACCTGGAAAAATGGAATAGGAACCCTACTCAACAGTACGCACGAAGGACAACGTGACAAAATACGACACAAAAATTGAAACATAACACGAATCAGCAGTGAACATGGGCGGCTCCAAGCTACTAAAGATTGGCTAGCATCAGTTATTCAGTTCCATTCTGGTACAGTACGATGGATATGCACAAGAGCACATGAAACTATGCACACACACACAAAAGACGGGGATACCAGTATGTGCCTCACATTTATTGCATAGTACTAGAAAATGGCCTTGTCGTAAGCGCGCTGCTTTCGCCAGCAGACGACGTGAGGACTACCAACAGCTGAGAGAGAAAGAGAAAAAAAATAAACGCGTCGAAAAAAAACGATTAAGTCTGAAAACTCGAGTCGATTGAATGAATTTAACGGCTGTCATGAGAGGTTAAATGAGCTGGCAAACTGTTAAGAACGAGATGAGAGAGGTCTGTCGCGCGAAACGTTTGCAGAGACTTCCTTTAATTTTTTCTTTCTGCCTCTCTCTCTAGCTTACCGTCGAGCGAGAGCAAAGTGCTTTGTGTTGAAAGGATGAAGCTTAACCTACAAATTTTCAGCACCTCCTCTTTTCACTCGCATGCGGTAAAGAAGATTTAGAGTTTGTTGCGAAACCTGCCACCATAAAGAGTGTCGCAAGCCCCTCCAAAGTTCACACCACCGTTAAACTGCAAACGAACGTTGCGCTCTATACCTCTGTCATTTTCACATATCAGAAGTACATTAAACGAAAAGGGGTTGAGCAGGAGATAAAAGGCTCGGCTGCTGCGTCCAGGGAAAGCTCCATCTTCGCCACGGCCACACCACTTAGAACCGTTCACCGCGCAGTATGCACTACACTTTTATCCTTGTTTTGGTGATTTCGTCACGACTTCATCTGTGAGAAGGGGGGTGACACTGGATGATGCATGACTCAGTGAGATGACAGTCCTGTCTCTAAAGGCGGTTCACTTTTTTTTTGTGGTCCTCGTTGTTTGCGTCACACGCAAGAGAGCTGCGTCGCCGACATGGTGTTAGTGAGTGTCAAGGACCAGGGTTCTCATTCTGAGAGCCCTGAATCAATTTTCCGTGTGATCATCCAATGAACTCTGTACTGGAGTTTATTGCCTCATGAATCGACTGCGCAAGAACACAATGAATCTGTCGAGAACTAGCAATGTTACAAGATTCGTCATATGATTGAAAGGCCAGCCCCACTGTTTTTTCACCATGTCAAGGTAATAGTGTTTTTATGTTCCTGAGACACATTAGTCACGATCCCGGTAGGTGAAGTGTTCAAGAAATTTGAAAATAATTTTAATAGGCCAGAAGGCGCAATACGAAAACCGAAACCCAACCGAGTGCCCCGTCTACGCATGATGTACTACTTAGTAAGAATTGGAAGCCGTATACACTGGTCTCGCTGGCGCGTAGTATGAAAACTGTGAAAGCCAGACCAGCGAAGCGCCGGCCAAACTCCACCGAGGAAGGAAGGAAGCTTTTTCGTGCCAAATACCGCCACCATCGCTTCGTGACCAGCACTATAAACGCCGCAGCGTTACCATCAGCGGCGTCAATTCCGTTGACATGCCAAGCATGACGTCACACAGACAGTGTTGCCGAAACTTCTGGTAAGCCAGGTGGAGCGTTTGGAGGCAATCTTCAAAACTCATATCCGAACAACCAGCGCACCTCTATAGCCTTTAACATAAATTGCAGAAATCTGTCACTCAACGTACATAGCGAATTTCATTGCAATCCATTAATCTAAAAAAATGGCCGGAGTGGGCCTTTAGCACCTTATCTCGTCTCGGCGAGTGCACTGGAAGCTAAGCATGGAGAAATGGCGTGGTGGAAAGGAGCTGTGCCAAGCCAGCGTGATGATCGTGAGCGTGCGTCATCATACTCGATCGCCCACGTTGATTGCTACGTGCGACTGTGCGATGCTAGCAGACTCTGGAGCGCGACCCGTTATACGTATCGGCTTCCCATGGCAAGCACGCACTTAACGAAATGCCGCTCTTCAAGTAGTTGACTATCTAGCGTTTTTGGAACTCTATGACCATAAAGCCATCTCGTGGACCTGAAACTTTATGAGGCCGTGTTGACACAAGTTACGTCGTGAACTCGTTCATGACGGGAGATGGTTGCACCACAAGAGAAAGGCAGAAAACATGCATGCGCAGCCTGTGAAAACGTGTTTGTGACAATGCACTTGGCTTTTTGCACATGTGTATTTTACGCATATATTTCGCTTGTGAAGCTTCCAGTAAAGTTAAATGAAAGTAGCGCGCGTCCTGTCCGTCTCGTGCTTGTGTGTGTCTTGTTTTGCGCTCTAAAGTATGGTAATATCAGTTTACCATCGCCGATTTTCAAGTTGTGCTAAAGCATCAGACGCCGGAAGATGTAAAGAGAGTGAGATCAGGCATCTGTATGAAAAGACGGCACCTTAATAAATGACAACCCCACGTTCCAGTTTTAAAACAATTCTTGCGTGAAAAGCCGCCGATCTGTTCATAGTAGTCTTGGATTTCCAGAGCCTGTCTTTCTTCCTCCACAAGCCGAAAAGTTGTTCATGTGACCACTTGAATAGTTCGATCATGTATAGGTACTGCGTGAGATTCTTCTTTTAAAAAATCACACCCTATTCACGGAATGAATTGTGATGAGTGGGGCACAGCACCGGTACGTCCATCCATGCGTCCATCCGTGCGTCCATTCGTTCGACCGTGCGTCGTCTATCCTTGCTTCTGTGCTTCCACCCGTCTGTTTGTTCTTGCTTCAATCCATGTGTCCCTCCGTCCGCGCGTCCGTCCGTGCGTCCCTCCGTCCACGCGTCCGTCCATGCATCTGCCCGTTCATGTGTGCGGCCGTCCGTGCGCGCGTCCACCCGTATGCCTTTCTGTCCGTCCGTCCATCTGTCTGTCTGTCTATCCATCCAACCGTACCTGCTGAGTGAGTCTTTGAAGTAGGCGGTCACGAACCATGACAAGCTAGGAAGTACAACCCCTCGGCCTAAGGAGCTTCCCCCCATAAAAAATTGCACCGCAAGTGAAATGAACCTGGGGCGCGAACAGGAAGGCTGAGCGCACTTTTTGTTATCTGTGTCCGAGAACGGCTTAGAAGAAAACACGCACAATACTATAAAGAATATATACCTTCCAACTGCCTTCCAACCCCTTATCTCTACGTAAAATGGCTAACTCCTCTCATGAAGCTTTGAATTTTATTCCTGAACTAAGTGATAGTACGAGGGGCAAAGACTTTGCGGCATTTAGCTCAATTAATACATCGTTGGATAGATATGTGGGGTTTAATGTCCCAAAACCACCATGTGATTATGAGAGACGCCGTAGTGGAGGGCTCCGGAAATTTCGGGGGTTTCTTGAATGTGCACTCAAATCTGAGCACACGGGCCTACAACATTTCCGCCTCCATCGGAAGTGCAGCCGCCGCCGCAGCTGGGATTTGAACCCGTGACCTGCGGGTCAGCAGCCGAGTACCTTAGCCACTAGACCACCGCGGCGGGGCAATTAATACATTGTTTTCTACAGCTCAAAGATGCACTTTTTGACGAGTTATTGGTCACTCATTTTGTCAAGAACTGCACAAAAATATTTAAATGTCCCCCCCCCCCCCCCTGCGTTTTTTCTTCCTTTTGTCTGCAATGAAAATTACACGCTATTCTTCACGAAATGCTATATAGCTCACTTGGTGCATCACAGGCTGCATGTTCTCGTCACTTTACCAGAACTGTTCTGTCCGAGTTTTGTTAGTAATGTTCGCATAATTTGGTCCTATTGAGAAATCGCTCGCTCTGCATAGCACTTCATCACAGTGCTTAAATCTATGCTACACCCATCTAAAAAATAAACATTCGGTCTCTTACTAGGAACTGTGTACTTGTAAGATCGGGTCAGTGAAGCTGCACAGCCCAGTTTAGGCGGACACGTTTCTGGTGAATAACGAATCACGCAGCTTTTTTCTTTTTTTTTTTTTGAAATGAGCAAAATTTAAAAATAGCTCAAATAGAGCTGTATTGGCACATACATACTCTCAACGTTTGTCCAAAGCAGTAATAATAAATTGCTAATAACAATTAGTAATTGATTGTTATGTCTTTAGAGGAAGTTGCGTGTATGTATACGAGCCAATATAGCCTTAATTGAGCTACTTTGTGTTTTGGATTTCGCACATTTCGAAAAAAAAAGCTCCTCGTAATAATTTTTTGCCTCAGAATGACAAAACTATGAGAGCTTCGCTCGAAAACTACAGCGCGTTTCGGTGAATGAAACCTTTCGCGTGATACTGCGACAAAATAATTGCGAAAGGCACAAAATGAAGAAACAGTGTCATGATGGGTACCTTAACAAGATAATAAAATGACACATAGGCTCCTCATGCATGGCAGGCCATTAGAAATTACAGTTATTTCCTAATTAACATCCTCGTGTTTCCTACACAAACCTTTCAGTGTTTAAGCGTCGTTTACTTACCACAGGAGGTGCAAGAGCAGCAAGAATTTGCCTTGAAGCTGGGCTTCCAGTTTATGCATTTGTGTTTCCAATTCCTGCGTTCAGTTTTCTCTTTGTTCAACGCTGTTAATGGTCTTGTAAGTGTTCTTGCTGATGGCGAGCACGCCAGTCTCTTTGCGTTTTTGTCTCTGTGTTTGCATAATTTGACATATCATTTACGAGGTCGAGAGAACTTCATTAACACGTCATTATCAATGTGTCAAAACGGTCATGGCGGTCTCAACATCAAGGCGGCGCTTCTGATTTTGATATACCGTTGCTCTTCCTAAAGCACGTTTATTTAAACACCGGATGTACAGCCCCAGCCACGTCTGGGTAGAACACGCGAACAGCTGTTTTTTTTTTTTTGCTCTGCGGGCAGAAACCTTCAGGCAGTATCAGGCTCTGACGTGGTCAGTAGTAGGTCGCGCATGCTCCTGATACACCGCTTCATAGCCCAAAAGTGGCTTAAGGTTTGGGCCCGCAGAGCAAAAACTGGCTGTTGGAGTGCTCTACGCAGACGTGGCCGCGGCTGTACATAGCCTCTTATGGCGGACCATGAAGCGTGGGAGGCAGCCGTGCCCAGCCAATCCATAGCCTGTCCACAACGAAGGTGCTACACAAAGGCGTTAAAGTATAGTAGCACATTCCGGGGAACTCTAGTGAAAGAGGCAAGAGTGTAAAAAGTTGCCACGGGAACAGAGGCACAGAACAAGTGTGGGGTGTGTTGCTTGAACTACACAAAAGTGTTTCGCTTCCTGCATCTTCTTCATACTGAATCTTGCAACATTCCCTTTACTTACGCACAGCAGTACTGTACCATCAATGTTTCTTTGTGAACTTACACTGTTTATCCTGAACTACACTGAGAGACAAATGAATTTTGCATGTGCTTGAGTGGTTGCTAATACTGTTATCATTACTATGGATGATAACAACAATAGAAATATAAAGGTGCGGAGTTGAGAATGAGATGGGCCCATGATACCAAAAACGTCTCACGTTAAATATTTGCGTTACAGTCAATAATCACGTGGGGCCAATCTGATACAGTCATATTTCAGCCAATCAGAATGCGGGACTTCTCATTAGTGGGTTCGACTGGCCAACGAGAAAACACGTTTAGGAAAGAGAACTTTTTGTGAATTCGCCCGCTTGCTGATAACCACCACCGAAAAAAAAAAACGAAAAACCGACGACAACCTATGCTCATTAGATAGAATGAAATAGCAACAAAGAGTAGAAAAAATATCAAAAGATAGAGAGGTTGACTAGACTAAGTCCAGCTTGCTACCCTACACCGGGGAGAGGGTAATGAGAGAGCGCGAGAGGCTGGATGATCTACCCTTTACTCTGGAAAAGATCTTGGGAGTGTGGCCTTCAAGTACTTCAGCCCAGAAAGCCACACGAGCCCTTCTACAAATCTTGAGGGCAACATCACTGTGCGAGCACCTGTGAAACCTGAACTGCGTGAAATAGCAACAAAAATTAATATAGGAAGAATGAAGGTAGAAAAAAAAACCAGAAAGCAGAGCAAGACGTAGAGAGCCCGGGTGTGAATACAGGACTATTGTTACTGCTATTGTTACAGCGAACAGCATTTGTCCCCGTGGTGGGCTATAAGTAAAAATAAGAAAGCCAAAGCGGACCAGAGTGGCAGAGCTCTCCGCTTGCTAGTTGTCAGTTTTCTTGTTCTAAATGCAAATGAACTTTTCGCTCTGGTTAGTGAGTTCACGTTCACTCACCACTCCTTTATTGCTACCCCGTGCTCACACATCGCACTCGTAGCTTCTCAAAATCGCTACAAAGTATGACCGCTTAGAGATGATATCATTTTTACGCGGACCACGCTGGCTTCCAGCTATGGTCCTCAGAATCATTTTCTGGTTTTGTATCACTAACTTGGCTGATCCTGCTCATAAATTTGAGGAAGCGTGCAGCCTACCTAATAAGTTCTTAAATTTCCCTCTCGGTTGTCTAGTGGCTAAGGTATTCGGCTGCTGACCCGCAGAGCACGGGTTCGAATCCCGGCTGCGGCGGCTGCATTTCCGATAGAGGCGGAAATGTTGTAGGCCCGTGTGCTCAGATTTGGGTGCACGTCAAAGAACCGCAGGTTGTCTAAATTTCCGGAGCCCTTCACTACGGCGTCTCTCATAATCATATAGTGATTTTGGGACGTTAAACCTCACATATCTATCAATCAAATCAATTACATTTCACTCTATCAAACTCACTTAATGGGCTTCACAGAAATGTCTTTCGCCTTCTTTGTTAGATTTCAGAAGTGCCAAACCACTTCACTAACTTGATACCGGCGTTTATAGGGGGTGAAAAAATCAGGTCGCTTGATAACCACCTTATTCGCGTGGTCATCTCTTTCGCCTTCCAGGCTTCCTTTCTCAGGGTGTTTTCAGCCGTAGGTCGAAGAAAGGAAAATCAGTCTGAGCGAAATTAGCTGTGCAAACCTTTTCTACAACACTTCCACACAGCAAGCGCAGTTGTGGAGCCCGCCTTTCGCTTCCCTTAATTTACTGGAACTGGAACCTTACCAAGTGTTTACGGTAAGTGAAACTGGTGCAAAAAAAAAAAAAAAAAACGCAGCAACAAGAACGGTGCCAAGAAGGACGATGGAGGAGGGGAAACAGTGAAAAAAGGTCGCTAGCTCTAAAGCCTGACTAACAATCACCCGTGAAGAAGGAACCGAATAACACGGAAACGTGGGGTCAGTTTATAGCTTTCAAACTTTAACTTTAGAAACTTTGTATTGATTGATTGTTTGATTGGTATGTGGGGTTTAACACCTAAAAACCATCATATGATTATGACAGACGCCGTAGTGGAGGGCTCCGGAAATTTTGAACCCTGGAGTTCTTCAAGGTGACCCAAATCTGGACACACGGGCCTACAACATTTCCGCCTCCATAGAAAATGCAGCCGCCGCAGCCCGGATTCGATCGCGTGACCTGCGATAGGTGGCTGAAGAGTCTATCAATTATAAGGACACTCTCGGCTTGGTTTTGCTGCCGGCGTCGACGTAGCCGTCGGTGTCGGTGTTTGGCACCGTATATGTATACGTATCTATACATATGAAAACGCATGGAAGAAAAAAATCCAGAAAAAAAGACTCCGGTGCGCGAAATCGAATGTGGGACCTCCGTGTCGTGAATGCGAGGCGTTAACTTCTCAGCTATACCAAAAAGTACTTCTTTCTACGTTCGAACGGCAAGCTATTTATATCTATCACTTACCGCTGTTAGCGGGCTTATCGGGGGAGGGGGGTTGAGCTAGCGTGTTTTCAACATTATCAGCTCTAAGATGGCACAATGCGCGTTCTGTGGCTCTCATCTTTACGCCTATTTTGGCCCGTGGAGGGGTGGTAGTGGACGATTTCTCGCGCGTCCTTATCTCCCTGTGGGGAGGGTCATACGTTTTGGCTGGCGTTGGGCTTGCACTGTAACAATTTTGTTGTAGTTATGGGGCGCACAAATGTCACTGCAATCGTTACACAGCCTACATTTGCAAAAAGGGTGCGCTTTTAAGGCACAACAAAGCAACAACTGAGACGCTTCTTCTGGTTCATCTGTAGCTGTGAGTACGTTTCGTGTGTCATTTGTGCGTGAGAAACGCGGGGCACGTTTTGATCTTTCTGCACGTGAGCGTCCATTTTGTTGCTATCGCGTTCATTGCTTGACATTTGTGGCAAAGCTGTGACGTTTATTCGTATAGATTTTCACCCAGTCAGACAGACCTCTGTGGAATAAGTTCACCTTTATAGCGATGATGTGGGTATTTACATGCCTAATTAACACATTGTGTAAAAAACAGACAAAGCAGTGAATGAACGTACCATAAAAAAATGTGCTGTTATATCTTATTCTACGTTAAGCTGCATTTTGTACTTAATTCTAACCGTCATAAGATGATATTTTTGTCCCAAAGGTTTCTACAGTAAAATGGGGGCTTTGAGGTTCTATAGATTCGCTTCGCAAAACTTTGCAATCTCATAGGAAACCTAACGGAACTTCATCAATACGGGCGTAGCTGTTTTCTTACTACCGCGATTCACCTAGCAATCTTTCCCACTCGCACGTGAAGCTGGTTACTTTTTCTACAGATAATGGGACAATGTGGAGAAACAAGCAATGTATCTCCTTATTTGGGGTCATTTAGTCTCGCTGGGAAAGGCAACGGAGCGTAATGAGCGTCAAAAGAAGAATAAACGACCAACCCAATTGAACTGGCACAATTAAGAATAAAGAATCTATAGCATGCCGTCGGTTCTTATATTGTGGAAAATAATGTACCACGCGCGCTTACGAAATGCATTATTGCATCTGCCGTCAGCTGTTTAATCAATAAGTCGGTTTAATCAAAGGCCTAACGCTAGAAGTGTGTAAATTTCCAAGTGACACTAAACGATTTCCAATGATTGTAAGCCTGTTCATTTATCAAGAGCTTAGTCAATGCTGCAGCTCCAATCAGTACTTAATTACCTGATTACACCATCGATGCGAGTGTTTCTATCATCCAGATCGCAGAGAATTCAGGTAATTGCATGAATTGGCTGGATATTGGTTTTAATTATTTGTATATAGTATTTTTGTTAGGGAATCAAGATTCAAGAAAAGGGCTCTTGTTATTCAATTTTCCAGCTGCTTCTCTTAGTGTTTTTCTTCATTATTTTTCCTCATCAACATCAGCACAATCACAGTGATCATTAGCATCATCATGATTATAATCGTATTTGTCATCGCGATCATTATTATGATCACCGTCATCCTCTCCCGGCATCCTCTTCTCTTTCTAAGCATACTTTTATTAAAGCTGGCCCATGTTTTTTTTCGTTGAGCTGCCCTACCAAACTGTGATTTTCTCATGCATCTCTTTTCGTCGTGCCTTTTCTACATTCCTGCGTTAGTGTGTGCTTAGCAGCAGCCATTTCTCAAACGATGTACCGACCACGGGCCATCAACAAGTTATCCTGTTTTCATCCGGAGCAGCATACCAGATGTATGACCAGAAAAAATTTTAATTAAAGGTCATTTTCCTGTGGTTTCCTGTCAGCTGTTTTCAGATTATCCTAACTCAAGGCGCGAAGAATGGTGACAGCGAGTACTGTGTTCTTCAACGCCCAGATCATTTTCAAAGCATGGTCGCTGTATTTTGTCTCTTTTTGATTGTCGCACGGAAATTCACAAGTGGAAAGAGATAGAAAGGCTAAAGAGACCCGCCTCGTACACTTTTCCAGCTCAACCTGTCACCTGACAACTCTTTCAAAAAAGAGAATAGATGTTTTGAAACATGTTTTGACTCCTGAAGCTCTAGCAACGCTCGTGTGTTCCAAGTTTTCTCTCTGTCCTTTTCTTGTGGACTTGTAGCTTCTATGAGGTCTTAACAACATGGTCAAGCAGTCAGTTTTGGATTGTTATACTTGGTAATATTGACCATACCAAAGAAGACAGCGGTTGAGTAATCGACCTGCCCAAGTAAGCAGCTTGGTCGGTGCCATTGAGGGGGAGCCCAACAAGTAAGTTAAACGCAAAGCAAAAAGAAAAAAAGAAAACACTGGACGAATGGGTTCTCGAGATTCAGTGCGGCTGAGTGCAGCGGGAAGACGATGCGCCCTGGAGGTCCGGCCACCTGGGAAGAAAAGCAGGCCTCGCGAGGGCCGCCGTCAACCGGATTACTGCGGACGAGGTGGGAACCCTCTGGGAGCAGGTAATCGAATCCAGGCGCTGTGGTACTGCGGCAGCCGAACCTATGGTGGAGCATTCTCGTGGGGAGCCCCTAGCAAGCGCACACATATACCGTCTCGTTTCTTTTTTCTTTGGGGCAAGGGGGTATTCTTTAAAAAAAAGTTGGCCCCGTATCTGCATGTTTCACTGCATATCGGTGAATTGTATTTTTGAGGGGCTATGTTAGAGAATCTCAATCCGTGCAGCGAAGGCGAACGAGCGCATCAAGGCACGTTGGACACGAGCGCTATCTGGCAGTTATCTTCGAAAACGCAGGAAGGCGGGCACGCTTGTCTCGGAGGCGATAAGGTGTCAAACGCAAAGCGACGAGCAGGTGCCACCACCGTGTCGTTCGAATGAAGGGACAGTGACAGTGAAGAAAAGTAGGGTGTAAAGAAGGGGGGGGGGGTAAGTTGCACCTTTCTATCTGCTGTAGGGGAGAGGGAAAACGGCTTTAAAAGAGGGTGGGCCAAAATCCATCCAGCGCACGAGAACCAACCAAAAGGCTCATCGTAGGTGTCAACGTAGAATAACTAAGAACGAAACCAGGTTTAAATACTAATAGAAGTAAAAAAAAATGAACACAGAGCTTTGTCCTTTGTAGGGGTGAAGCTCCTCAAGCCGTGGGTCTGTCCATGCATGTCCCTTTTGATACTTGACCGCCTATTTTATGACTCACTCAGCAGGGGCGGACAGACGGACAGACACAAGATGAATTGTACTTAGCTATTGATGATTTTACACAATTTTCTGTGATCTCAGCGACCTTGGTTGTGCTAACTTGGTTCGACTGGGCCTTGCTAGTTGTCATGACCTATGCAGCCTAACCAGCCAATAATAGAACTATTGAACCACTCGCGCCATTCGCCATTGTGGCGCCAGGCTTTTTCTTTGTTCCATAAATAAGGCAGAAACAGAAAAGCAGCATTTTCGCACGTCTCTAGATCTACGGAAGGATATTTTTTTAGCAGATAGTTTGGTTACTAGTGATGAACTGTAATCGGACGCTCTCACGTCATCGGGATCATTTCGCAAATGTCCCACTCGTGGCGCACGTCATTCAGTCTAACTTCTCGGTAAGTATAGGGCACATGCTGTACATAGTATCGCCGTTTCAAACGTTGTCATGAATTGATCTTTCACTCAGGCATATATTGTCGTTTGCCTTCAGTCTCCCTTTAATGCTTATGTGGACGTAATCCAAAACTGAACGATGTAAAAGTTTTGAGTAGATTAAAACTTCTGGGAGTCAAGATTCTTGAACGCGGAATGTCACCGGCGAAAATATTTCGACTGGTGCATTTGTCTTCTCGTTGCCTTGAGAGCAATGGCACATGCCGAAACATTAATCGCCTCCGCTGACCCACAGAAATGTCTGCCGAAATACACACCCATCCTAGTACAGCATATGGCTGTTTTTGTTATTTTTATTTCTTTTCCTTTTCAAGCCACACATTAAAAAGTGGAACACAGCTATAAATTTTATTCTTTTCTCAATGTTTTCCAGCAAACTTCTCTACAATGGTATAGTCCGAATAAAACTACGGGTCAATGTTATATCTAAAAGAATCAGCCTTTAAGAATTACTCAAAAATTATTAAACCTACTATACAGATTCCAAATATATATACAAAGTATGCGAAATCTACAATATATACAAAATATAAGAAGAATACAAAAAGCTCAGGCAACAGGTGTTATTAGCGACGTGACATTTGCGAAGTATGCTCCTTACAAAACTGCTACTTCTTACCTTTTATAATTTCATTAAAGCGGCACAAAACTACACGAACTATGAATGCAATTCAGGCAATCGCTTTTCAGAATACGGAAACTTCTCACAACATTTCGACCATATTTACTCAGCCATATCTAATAACACTTTTCTGTTAATAAAATGCGCTTACCGCCATTGAGGTCACTCTGTTACTTCAGCACGGACAGGAAATTCACGTGGTGCATGCCCGAACGGAAGAATAAATGAACACTTTGAAGTTGACTCACCTGCAAAAGCAAAGCAACATTGCGAATCAGTATTGAAGTTTATCATTTCTCACTAGTATGGTGACACAAGCTGCCCAAATATGAAGCAATAAAAAATGACAGATCCAACGTCCCGTGAGAATAGATGATATGCGAACCACGAATGAGGATGGTTTATATGTCACTTGAAAATAAGCGAACGTTACGAGGGGGAGTTAAGCTATGCCGTACATGACTTCCATGTCACAATTGTCATGTTTGGGCGTGTCATTTACCTTCGTCGTCTATTCACGTTACCCGACACCAAATGTGGTATATATGAAGTAAGCAAAACGGCCGTGAGGTGCTATGAGCGTTGTATGCAGTCAAGTTTTACATGACACGCATCACATGATTGTCATGTTTATACGTGTCATTTACTTTCGTAGTCCGTTTGCGTCATGCAATACCGAATTTGGTATATGGGGAGCTAGCGAAATGGCCGCGAGCGCATCATGAGTGTGGAATATGTAATCATGTTGTTACAACACACGCATCTCATAATTATCATGTTTGCACCAGTCACATACTTTCGTCGTCCATTCACGTCCCGTGATACCAAACTTGTTATATGATCATCTAGCGAAACGGCCGTGAGTACATCATGAGCGTGACATGTAGCCATGTTGTTTCATGACACATATTTCATGATTATCATGTTTGCACAAGCCACATACCTTCCTCATTCACTCACGTCCCTTATTAACAAATTTGGCATATGCGCAGCTAGCGAAACGGCCGCAAGTGCATCATGAGTGTGGTATGCAATCATGTTGTTACATGATACGAATGTCATGATTTTTATGTAAGGGTTTGTCGCTTGTGTTCGCATTGCAGTACTTGGCACCACCTAGTGACTAGGCAATAAACTACAATAGCCAACCATAGTTGACATGAGTCAAGACGTGAGACGTGAAACTGCGAACATTCGGGGTGTTCAAAGACATCCCCGTCAGCTCCTATATTTTTAACGCGATAACTGTTCACTGCACGGGGTCCGCGAATCGATTTGAGCTCCTCACTTAAGCAAGGAGCTCCAAATCGAGGTCAATCGTAAAATGCACACGGGATTTACTGTCAGCCACGGCCGCACTGCTGCTTGTGCTGCTGTTGGTCACGGCGATCTTGGCTTTCGTGCTCTCCGCAGGGGGAGATCTCGCGAGAGTCACTGCAAAGGCAACCAATGACTGTAGCGCGCGCAACGCAAGAGCCGGTAAGCATCCGTCGCGTGCGCGAACGCACGCATGTCTCTTACGTACAGCGCATGCACAGCCGTGCTCCCTTTCGGCCGTTGCGCGCGCTAGACTAAAGCTCTCTATCAAGAAAGAAGTGTTTATTGCGGCTTGAATATCCAAAAAGTAGTAGCCCTTTCTTTTCGAGTTCTGTCTCGCGGAAAAGGTTGTTCAGCGCATTCACAATACCGCACTGATGGCAAAGTCATGGTCCCAATAAATTTTTAACGCAATAGCACTAGAGAGCTCCTCTCGAAGAAATTTTGGCGTTGGCGGTGGTGTCCGAGTCGTTGGTGGTGAGCGAAAAATCGAGACTGATGCAAATAAAATAATTGACAAAAAATTCTGAGTCACATTCGGGACCAAACCAGGGGTGTTAACTTGGCAAGCGGACGTCCCACGACAAGGTCACGTGTCTGCTTAAGAATGCAAAGTAAACAGCGTCATCAGCTTTGAAAAGCAGCGAAAGTAGGTTTTATTCTTCACAAACACGCGCGTCCTGCATACATACTTCAGAATGCAACATAAAATACTCCAGTAATATTACGTGGTACAAGCGTCCACCGCCAGGGGGCGTAAGATCATGTGATTATCATAATGACTTCGTGGTTTAAAGCTGGTCACCCACTACAAAAGGCTCACACACGCTACTGCACCTATTCCTTTGAGGCCACGTAGTGTGTGCATATCAACTTCGATTGATTGATTTGTGGGGTTTAACGTCCCGAAACCACCATATGATTATGAGAGATTCCGTAGTGGAGGACTCTGGAGATTTCGACCACCTGGGGATCTTTAACGTGCAACCAAATCTGAGCACGCGGGCCTACAACATTTCCGCCTCCATCGGAAATGCAGCCGCCGCAGCCGGGATTTGAACCCGCGACCTGCGGGTCAGCAGCCGAGCTAGACCACCGCGGCGTGCCTAACGATTCCAATGGAAACATCAGAAACGTTGTCTAGTGGCTAAGGTACCACCGCGGTGGGGCAAACATCGGAAATGGTATTTGATATAATTATAAAACAGACAGGCACAAAGTAACGTGCCCGTAAAGATAATTAGCCGCGGGCAGGTACCAAACTTGCAACCTTTCAAGTACGTGTCCAATTGAGCCAATGGAACGGGCATCCCCGCATCCACAGCATTGGGTATTTCTGTGCATTTAAGCCTGAAAGTCAGCCATTACTGCGACCAGGAGAGTTCAGAACACTCTCTTTTTTTTTGTCGTCCCGTAGAGCATGACGCTAGCTGCAGCGCTGCGGTATGAAAGCTAATGCATCATACACTTGATTCCTAGTGCCTGGCCCTGACCCATAGTTGAATCATTGATATTGTGCGCCAGGTACATGAATGAAATAGCTCATGTCCGCTTCATATGACATTCATCAGTGCAAGTTTTCCTGAAGTGCACGACTGTTCTCGAAAATCTTCTACAGAGCCTCCGTGTTAGAAGAGAATTAATGGTCACGTGTTATAAGGGTCGACAGGGTGTCTTTGTCGTTGTGCTTTTCGAAAAATTCAAGGTTTTGCTAAAAAATGATGTTTGCTATGCCCCGAACATTATAGGAGGGCCAAGGTTTTGCTTTTTTTATGTCATGCGCTCTAATGTTTTGCTTCACCTGGTAGGCAAAGAATAATCAACCAGTATCATTTTGTTATTCTACCGTTGTCCTTCAAATCTTTTTATTGATTCGTTCGTCTTATAAAATGCAGAGACATAGTTCGAGCACCAGACGTGCTATTCTCTCTATATATTTCGATAGACGACGTCTTAGAAAAGGTAAAAACTGCAACAAAATTTGGAAATGCTCAAATGATCAACAACAACAAAAGCGAAGGAAACCATATCGAAGTTTTTCTTTGGAATTGAAGTTTCGAATTACCATTTCGCAAAATCAAAGGATATTATGCGTTAAGGCGGCGCTTACCTACAACAGCTGCAGCCCTATCCGAGGGAAAGGAAATCGATGCGGAACTCACTGTGGCCTGCTTTCCTTCCACGCTCCCCTCTGTCGTAGTCAAACTGTCAACAAAGCCTTTCCCTGACTTTTCTGTAAATTATTCCCTGGTTCGATAGCTCTGACAAAAAACAGTGAAGAAGAACGAAACGTACAGCTGTTACCGAATGAAAGAAAATATTCGCAATAAATTTGGTAGGGTGTTTTTATCTATCTATCTATCTATCTATCTATCTATCTATCTATCTATCTATCTATCTATCTATCTATCTATCTATCTATCTATCTATCTATCTATCTATCTATCTATCTATCTATCTATCTATCTATCTATCTATCTGTCTATCTATCTATCTATCTATCTATCTATCTATCTATCTATCTATCTATCTATCTATCTATCTATCTATCTATCTATCTATCTATCTATCAAGCAATTTTGCATCTTTTAGATCCCATAAGTACTCAGGACTAATGAAGCTACAAAAGAGGGTGAAAATATTTATAAATATGGTAAGCACATAACGGATATCGTTTATTACCGTTCTGTAGAACTACACCGTGCACACTCCTCTATATGATAGTTTTGTGGCAATGACAGCTCACTCTCTTCCTTTCTCTCTCAATTCCTTCTGTCTTGCTTTGGAGAAATTAGGAAATTTTTGGACTGTTTGCTAGACAGACTAATAATGAGAAATAACTACCAATGCTACAAAAGAGTATAGGAGATGATATTGGTAATAACAGCAACAGAAACGTGAAGAATTAAAAGTTGACGAAAAACAACATGCCGCTGCAGGTACTAAACCTGCGACCTCCGATAACTTCGCCCGATGCTCTACGAACTGACCGACAGCGGTGATCCTTCCATCCACCTTTAAAAGATCACTCACCAGACCACATACCGAATTTCAGTTAGACCGTGGAAGTTGTTGGGCGTCCGATGAGAAACATTTTGCCGCAATTTTTTTTTGTTTTGAGTCAGTTCATAACAAGCTGATTTTTTTTTATAACAGCGCTTAACGAGCATGAGGGGAGGCGAACTCAAAACCCTTGCCCCTTCTCTCCGTGACATTCGCAAGCCAAATCTCTTTCCTACCCTCTCCGGCATCCGACCAAAAGGTCACGTGCACATGACGTGCGCGAACAAGCCCAACCCCAATGTACGCGAGTGGCGTTTTTTTTTTCTTGACCAGCGTTGTTTTGAGGTTTACTACTGCTTGTTTCTGCGTTTCTGCGGGATCGTTTGGAAACGCTGGCTTAGGCGTGGTAGAATAGATGAGCAAAATGAGTGCGCGAACGCGTAGGAGCGTTCCACGACGGTCGTCTGCTCAATGCCTTGACCACGGGGGACTCATCTCATTGCGATTCGCGCGGCAAAAATAAAAAAAGAAAGCGCACTCACAATCCCTTTTTGCGTGTCATTATTTATCTTGAGATTTACTATTCTCTTCAAGAAACAAATTGATGAACTACGCATGTCGTGTTAAATAATTTTCACCATATCACGTTCCACTGTTGGCAACATCAGAGCACAATCATCTACGTAATGAATCAACGTCACTGCATTGCCGTGTACGTAAAGCCACTCATACGCGCACGTCATGCCCTCAATCTCTGGGCGCGCACCCACAAAAAGAAAGAGGGGAAGTGTTCATCTTGAAATTTGAGCCTTTTTACGGTGCTTAGCGTTGCAAATTTCGGCACAAGTGATCGTTAACGCCTAATCTACGCATCGTGCTTGTTAGCTGAAAATTGTAAAACCTGATGAGTGGCCCTTTAAGGGGTATACACATGCACTTAGACCTGGCAACGTGTTGGTCAGCCAGCGCCACCAGTAGCCACATAGGCGAATGTGGAACAATTTTTAGGGGCGAATCTTCCCATGATCTAGGGCAATACATCGTCCCCATGGCGTACCCAGTAGCGACTCCTTTATCATACAATAGATGGCGCGATCCCGATTCCGTGGAGATGCAAACTTCAGTTTGGTGACGATATACTAGATGGCGTTGTACGCATTCTGCGTCGATTCTGTGTCGAAATGCGATTGAGAGGAATGGGGGAGGAGCGTTGGACTAGGAAGGTATTCAGCTACTTGTACAGGAAGAATATCGATACTAAATGGAGGAAGCGAACCAGAAAATTGACTGGTAAATACTTAGAAAACAGCAGGGGGCCGAACCAAAAAGCATTATTGGTTAAGAAGAAGGTGAAGGAAGCTGAGACCGAATTGGCATGATTAGGAAGTCCGCACTAGATATCTCTCGAACTTTTAAGCAGGAAATTGCCAAAGAAAACATTTATGATAATACTCCGGGTAGTTCTCTACTGTTTGAGGCTAGGACGGGAGTATTGCGAACCAAGACATATTGGGCCAAATACGAAGGGGTAGACACGAGATGCAGTGCGTGTGGAGAGGAAGAGGAAAGTGCCGAACACTTGATAATGTTCTGTAAAGGGCTTCACCCTATAGTTCAGGATGATGGCGCGGAGTTTTTTAATGCACTGGGGTTTAGCGATAGGGAGGGCAAAATAGACTTTAGGCGGGTAGAATTAACAAGAAGGATGTTATCTGATTGGTGGCTAAAGTCAAGACACGAGTGAAAATTAAACCCTTCACTGCAAAGTACGAGTCCTCAACCTCACTATTTAAAGGAAAAAAAATCTAGTTTTTGGTTCACGAAGTATTATGACTTGGTGGCGTTAGCCACCGCCCAATCTAAAGGGCACAGCCATATCAATCCATCCATTCATCCGTCGTAATCACCATTTCTCGTTTAGTTTCCTTGATGGAGCTATACTATAGAAACGCTTGACACATGGTAATTGGGTGAATGGACACTAGATGGGGTGGGAGGTGCCACCTCTCTCTTGTTGAATGCTGAGCGGGTTGTGCGGGGCTGCGCCGGCATGCACGTTATCTGTCACTTTCCTGGATCGTCGCCACACGTCTCTGATCGCGCTTGGTGGGTCATGGACGATGAGGAGTGCAGGGTGCGGAAGGCCGCTGCGGCTCGTGCTCGTCGGCAGGGCATGTCGGCCGCGGAGGCGATCCAGTAGTGATCTGGTGGTGTGTGGCCTTCCCCCGAGCAACTCGTTCTGTTCGGGGTTCTTCATGCGCAATGACGATATTGTACTCCTATCTTCAAATGACGTCTTGTCGCTTGCACACGGCCGCCCACCGACTCATCCATCTCTTTAGCGAGGTGTACGAGGTTCTCACTGAAAAAGCTCCGAACCTTCACTCACCTCATCAGCATTCATTCCGTGGAGATGCTAAATTTTTTTTCGGACTGTGTCGCGTCACGTAGCACATACGTGGCCCTATTACGAGCTGTGCATCGACCAATAATCAGTCGCGTATTGACTAAATGTATCAACACTGCCGGTACAGGACCTTCGCTGAGAATGAAGGAAAAAATGAGAAATTGAAGGACGCGAAGTTATTTTTTAGAGTTAGACTCAAAAATAATATATATATATATATATATATATATATATATATATATATATATATATATATATATATATATGGCAAGATACTGCGCGTAGTATACATAAAGATGGCTCAAAATTCCCATCCGCACAGCTAGAAACTGATAAATGAAATAATTTTTAAATTCACCGTTTCTAACAAAACGACAACAACAACAAAATAAATAAGAGGCCAACAGTACAAACATTGTCCGGCACGTCGTCAGACACATCTGATGCCATTTCCCTTGCAATAGATAGCAATGAAAACGCATTGTGGGCCAACACCTTGCCGGGGGTAGGGGCCGTAAAAATGCCACTGATTGATTTATATGTGGGGTTTAACGTCCCAAAACCACCATATGAGTATGAGAGACGCCATAGTGGAGGGCTTCGGAAATTTCGACCACTTGAGGGTTCTTTAACGTGCACCCATATCTGAGCACACGGGCCTACAAAATTTCCGCCTCCATCAAAAATGCAGCCTCTGCAGCTGGGATTCGAACCCGCGACCTGTGGATCAGCAGTCGAGTACCTTAGCCACTAGACCACCGCGGCGGAGCGTAAAATTGCCACTGGTCATCGACTGGACGCAATGTAAACGATGCGGAGAAATTATAAACGGTTGTACTCTAGACGGTAAATACGTCAACGGCGTCATCGTAAGTTCTGGGGAAATAAATACAACACTTTAGAGACAAAAAAAAAAATACACCGGCGTGGGTGTACAGAAAGGAGCCCCCATGTAGGTCGTCACCAGGATCACGTGTCTGTGCTTATCTTTTTTTAAGTCATTGTAATAGTGCTACCGGGGAATGAATGAATGAAACCATGTTTATTCCACTTTGTTCGCGCCGAAGGCGCTGCGGTGGACAGTCAGGGCACTATAGCAGGGGGGGGGGGGGTAGAGCTGCCTCCGTTTTATTACCGGACGTCATGGAGGCAGCTAAGTGGGGGCCGCTTGAATGGCTTGAATCTTGTGGCTGTCGCGGAGCCGGTCGCCAACCGGTGGCGCGGCCGGGTCCTGGAGGAACATGATGAGTGCTCGCCAGAACTCGATGGCGCGATCAGGGGGCGAAGGCTCCGGGCAGGCCCATGTCCGGAGAGAAGAAGGCCAGGGTCCCCGTTTTATGGTGGCCAGGGCACGGAGCCTAGGCGGGTTGTACAAAGGGCACTCCCAGCACAAGTGGTTGAGATCAGCCCGGCAGTTGCACGTGGAGCAGAGACCTGTCACGGGTGGTGGCGTGTCACCCCTGTGGAAACGGTTCAGCAAGAAAGGGGTAAGGAGTGTTCCTGCCTGAATTCTCCGAAGCAGGACAGACTCTCTCCGTGTGAATACCTTCGAAGGAAGCAATGGTATCGAGAGTGGATTACCCACTGCTGTGAGGTAGGCGGCGCGACGTTGTTTGGTAATGTGCTTATCTGCTATCGGATCTGCTAGCTCGGGTGGGGTAGCCAGAAAAGTGGAAGGAGTATCGGAAGCTCTGGCTAGCGCGGTGAGGAGATGAGCGCGCGCTAATCTGTGAGCCTTCTCGTTTCCGGGGATACCGCAAGTGTTGAAACGCAAGAGCTTCAGCTGTTTTATTTTAATTCGCGTGTGGGGCTTCGCAAGAGCTAGACCAATAAAGGAGATCGGCAAGCACCACCAGACACCTGTTGCAAACGTGAATTTTTTATATGCCTACATATTTCGAAGTGCCAGTGGCATCGCAATGAAAACGATGAAGAGAGGGACTAGAAAAAAATGGACTGACATGAAATGTTCATCCCTTCGAGACTGTGTCTTTCCCGTGCAGACTAGGTCAACAAATGGTGCCCCTTTGTGTTGTTCGGTGCACGTCAAATAACTGCAAATATCTTAACCACCATCAGGAGAGCTTGTATCGACATCGCCTTCCCGAACATCAGACCATATTCAACTAAAGATCCCTTACCTTTTTACTTTACGGGCCATAAGGATCAAAGCGAAACGTTTCTTTGAGTCAAAAAAATTTTATCAAGCAATATGATCACCTATATATGAATAGTAAGACGTTGTGTATATAATGTATCACGCATCATCGTCGTGTTTGTGTCACATCCTTCTATGATCGAGGGGGCGAAATTTACGTAGGATTCACGGTTTACCAGATTTACCTTGGAGTTTCTCCCTCTCATCCTCATTCACTTCGCCGATATGTCAGGATTTTTTTTTAGTCTTGAAGCTGGTAACAGGTATATACACATGATTGCTTGAGAAAAAAATGCATTGTCTTTTTTTTTGCTTTTTTCTCGACTATCTCATGTTGCAATAGAATACAGTGCTAAGGCAGAATTCCCTCTGAATAGCCGATTCACAATCATGATGAGTGGCCTCAGCTGAGAGCCAATTTATCCGAGTCACTCTAACTGTAGAGAATATCCCATCCTCGCCCTGATAGCGAGTGCCGCTGGCATTTTCAGTCACGGCATTTCGATACCATGGCTCGCGTCCGACCCATATTCGCACTCCCCACGCCGAGGGCGGTCATCGTGGTCGGGGCTATTTGCCAAGCTGCAATGCAACTTAGTTTCCCTTCCAGTGTTTGTTCAGGCGAGGCATGAGCACGTGCCTTCGTTCGCCACTGGGCTACCTTGTGTTTGCTATCGACAGGTTTTTTTTTTCCACGACAGTTTTGCTTCGGTACAGGTGTTTGCGAAAGCGGCCACCCAGGCAACACACATTATCGAGAGAACCCATTGCCTGGCCTTTCTGTCTTGTGCTCGGTCGCGCGTTCTTGCGCAAAGTTCGCGCTACTGACACATCGACCGGTCCAAGTGCACCTGCATATGGGCGAAACGTTGAATGATAGACTTTTTTTTTTCTTAGTCTGATCGCTTTCTGACGAAACCGAATCCCGAAGCAGCCCTTTTATACTCGTTGCTACATTCTCTAGCTTCCTCAACGGATATCTTCTCTTCCATGGCGTTTGAATACCTTCCCACTTCTCCGCAACAGCGTGCAAGAAACTCACTTGATAACTACACGGTACTGTCGAAAATTCACGCTCCCGGGAGCTCAGTGTGTTGCGTAAGAACTTTTGTCTGCCATCCATAATACCTTCCAGGTAGTTCTGGTGGTTCTCTCGGCTCTTTGTGTCGTTCTCGCTCTGGTTATGCCGGGCAAGTGCCTTCACCTTGAAGCTATACATCTTCTAACATCTGAAAGCCGCTACTCGCCGCACTTCTCCCAATTCCTTTCGCTTTCGTGTAATGCCAGAATTCATCAATCGCGCACTGCTTTTACCAAGACATGGATGCTGAAACAGCGCCCTTCTGGGTTTGGAAGTACAATGAATAAGAAAATATAAAAACTGATTCTCCCGTTCTTCTCATGGGAGGATTGCGAGTAAATGCGTCGCAGACGGGTGGGGGGGGGGTATTGCATAAATGTTGCGTAATGGTTATGGTTTGTGAATGTCTAATGGTTATTTTGCCTTATTATATTTAGTTTTTATTAAAGGAGTAGTGAAGGCAAGTTAAAGTTCATAAAAAAAGTGTGTATTGCATGTTAAGGGAGGACCTAAGGTCACTGATGGGATACTGGAGGAGGGGGAAGAGTGAAAGGCACACACTAAACGACGCGCGCCAAGACGCTGCTGATTACGAAGTGGGTCAATGTGACACGCTGATGAGGATTCTCGAATTTGTATTTTTGTGCCACTTCCAAATCGGGATGTAGGAAAATCACGCTCTTCTTGCGATAATGATGTAGAGCCGGGCCGTGTGGAATAAGCTTTTCCATGTTGGCCATGCATGAAGAGTGGCAAAAGGTACATATGCCGGGGATAGAGGTGTCCAGCCACCTCTTTCGCACAGCAAGAGTCTGCCATCTACGAATGACGTGAGGGGTAGTGACGCGCATCGTGCGCAGAATGCCGTCGCGATCAGCGATTACACACGTGGCAGTGCTACGAGCTGCCAGCGCGCCACAAATTCCCAGAGACAATTACTCCTTCTTTCCGGGCCTTTCAGGCCTCCGCATGACGCGCTGTTCTAATATCTCTGATGCGCCGATCCAAATACGTTTTAATTAGTCCAGCAAGAGTCTACGACTTTCGGTCAGTCTGCAAGCGGCTGTGCGCTCTGGCGGCGGCGGTGGCTCCCCATCTTGTGCGGAGGTTGTCTGGCACGGCGTGTCTCCGAACATACAGCCTACCGGCGTGGAGTGCAGTAGTTCTGCAACGATAATTACGTGCCTGGGTGGTTCACATCTTACTGCAGCACCCAGGAGTCTCTAATTTCTATGGTGATGGTGACATGGCCAAACACATGCGTTCGGAAATCTGTGAACTTGGACTTTCTATAGTATCAGTAGTTTCATAGGGTGTTAATTGGTGACTTCGGTCCGTTCTACATTCAATATCATCCTGGAGAGATATTTAAATCCTGCCGAGGAACTGCCACTTCAGTTCTTTCTAGAAATTCTTGTGAGACACTGTTGCTGGTCGTGACACAGATATACGAGTAAGATCTCTAACAGATATTGTTGTGAAAGCGCATACATACACATCAGTTTTAGCATTACATTGATTGTTGTTCCAAGTTTGCCCTGTCCAATTTTCTGCACAGTAATTTCTATTTTATGTTTGTCTTTATTTCATGAACTGTACGTGGTCCAGTCGAACATTCTTGCAGGAATGCGGTACAGAGCTATAATGTGGTGGCATAGAGACGACAGCAAAGTCTTAGTAGAGGCAAATATTGCTTTCAGTAATCAACCGATTAAGGAATGGGTGTCGGTACGCGTTACACATTATTGGCCTGTTGGACGCGCGGCGTGTTGTTAAGTCGGCAGAACAGGACCAAAAACACGCTTCTGTTTCAGGTGACGCTATGAAGAACCTGTAGAGTGTGACCGCGTCTCTTCACTGATATGCTCCTTCTTATGAAGACTTGATGATACGAGAGATTTCTCAGAAGTAATGATCCTGGGATGCTTTCAAGATTAAACGTTCAAGGTTCTGTGGTGAAGAAGTTCTCAGCCCAGAAAGCCTTGAAAGCGTTGTTGACCTTTCAACAGGGGAGCTGCATAAACGGCGGTAAAACCCTGGGGACACTAACAGACAGACAGACAGACAGACAGACAGACAGACAGACAGACAGACAGACAGACAGACAGACAGACAGACAGACAGACAGACGGATGGACGGACGGACGGACAGACAGACAGGAAGACTTGCAGGAAGACTTGCAGGAAGACAGACAGACAAACAGACAGACAGACGGACGGACGGACGGACGGATGAACGGACGGACGGACAGACAGGAAGACTGGCAGACAGACAGACAGACAGACAGACGGACGGACGGACGGGCAGACGGACGGACGGACGGACGGACGGACCGACGGACAGACAGACAGACAGACAGACAGACAGACAGACAGACAGATAGGGAGACGGAGACAGACAGGGAGACAAACAGACAGACAGAGAGACAGACAGGGAGACAGACAGACAGA
The DNA here is from genome assembly GCF_043290135.1 of Rhipicephalus microplus. NCBI lineage: Eukaryota > Metazoa > Arthropoda > Arachnida > Ixodida > Ixodidae > Rhipicephalus > Rhipicephalus microplus. The sequence goes on from NC_134708.1 coordinate 100,456,977, forward strand.
CAGACGCTTCGCCCAACTCTTGATCATTCCCTACGTGAATATGCTGTGATTTTTTAGCACGTCATCATCTTCATCCTCAGATTATTCGTATTCTTAGTTGTCTTCATAATTGTATTTTATCTTCTACAAATTGTTCCGCTCTAACTGCGAACTATGCTGCGATCATAGTTCAGGCCTTCGGCAAAAAATTACCGGGAAATACTAAAAATTGGTCCCAGCGGCCACCTTTGTTCAAAGCATGAAAGGGTGACGCTATAAACGTCAGGAGGAGGAGGAGCACCTAGAAAAATGTAGCCTGCCTCCCTTTTGTCCTCTCGCAAGAGCAACTATGGTCCAAACAAAAAGCATATGATCCTTAAAAGAAAGTTTCATTCAGTAATACCTACAGAGAAGAACCTGGCACTGTGCTCGCGTATCCTCTTTACAATTATGGGAAGTACAGGCTTCGGATTGAATTGCGTTAGCTAACGATCTGTCCATGAATGTTTCTCTACTGTTTCAGTTTCCTTTTTCGTGCAGCATGAGTAGCGAGGTGCGGTGAAAAGCATTGAAGAAGCGCCTTTGTTGTTGAAGGAGGCTGAAGACCACTAGGTTTGAGATTTGCTGCGGCTTTGAAACTTTGAAAGTTGTATTTGACAGTCTAAGAGAAGTGTCGTCCACTCACGTCTGCGCATAGATGTGGCGTCTCATGCCAGTGCAGAGTATTACACCGAAAGAGAGAAAAGACTTTATTATTATAATGAATTCAATTTTTTGCGTAAGTGCATCTTCCCAAAACTCGTTTAAATCAAATGCAAAACATCGGTGAAGCTAAGTAGACGCACCGTCCCACTCATCTGACTCGACTTCACAACAATGCGAGAAGTGCGTTATGGGCAGACCACTTGAACAGACGCGCCTAACATCGCAGCACACGAAGCGTTATGTGTTTCTGACTTAATGCTGTACTCCTATTACTAAATAATATGTACATTCGAGGTCAAAACAAGCATGTTTGTTTCCAAGTGTTGCAAACAATAATTCATTATATCTTGGTGCCAAACGTGGAACGCAATTGCAGAGCAACGCACACCATGGGGGTTAATCTGTCTCGGTTTCATTCTTACCTCATGGTAGCGCAAACATTTTGTAAACCATTTTCGTACGAAATATTAAAGCGAGTTTTAACTAGATATTCATTCATATCACTTTCTTTTAAACTCGCAAACAAGCGTTGCTAATCTTGAAAACGATATACATCCAAAGAAAATCCGAAGCCTGTACTTCCCATAGTTCCCAAGAAGGTTAAAAACACCGCTGAAGGAACCCGCGTAGACACCCGCCCCAGATTGCACTCTAGGTATTGTATGAAACATTATGCACCCCACATATTCCTTAAAGCCACTCTCCTCCACCCGCAGCTCTAAAGCACTTATATTTCGTGCGTGCCCAACCAATGGCACTCATTAAAAAAAAATCAGAATAACGTGGCGTCAACCCCAAACCCAATCACCAAATAAAAAGGTATACCACGAAATATTAAAAATGAACCAGAACAGGTATTCTGTTTCAACAAAGCTTATCCTTATCACAATTCCTGTTTTCCGGAGATGCACACCAATCTGTCTAAGACGAAGTCGTAGTGGGTAAGTCCGGGTTAATATTGAACACCCTGCGTGGAGCGTGCCTCTAGGCTTCTTTGGCGGGTAGAGTTGCAAAAGCAAACAAAAAAAAACGACGGGATCATCTGGCGGAACACCAGCTTGATCGAATTAATTTTAAGCGGGATACGATAAAAACCGTGACCTTTGTGTTCTTCTGTATCATGAATCCCATAAGCGAGCACGCAGGAGAGACCATACTCCGCTGAGGCGGCGTTCACCAAAATGCGACAGGCGGCGACCTTTAGAGCACGTTCAAGGCTCAAACTAAAGCAAGACCATCGTTCTATCTTGCTACTGATAATGAAAACGCACAGAAGCTGCAGAACTCTGAGGATCGCCAAAGAGTATATGGTGTTTATGATAAATGGCCTGCCGTTAGCAGCTTTGACAACTTACGCGCCGTGCTCTTGTGGTCAGCGCTGCGAACGGGGACGTCACTGGTTCGACGCCCAGTGACAGATTCTTTCCTTATCATTTTTTTTGAAATCTCTTAGTATATATTTTACAACGTCGTATCTGTGAAGGAAATACGTCAGCGGAGTCTTGGTGGACCCCGGCCTAAAACACTTTCGCAGTAAAAAGAAACGTTTTATCTAAGGTCAATGACACGCTACGTACCCTTTCTTTCAGGCGCATGACGTCAAGTTACGAAGCTTCGAGAAAGTGCCCAATAAGGGAAACACACCGAAACTATCAATATTAACGAAGCCAAAGCACATAGAGCGAACGGTACCCACAAGGGCAGTAAAATGGCCTCCCGGGGTCGTATATGCTTGTCGTTGGTCTTATTGCAAATCCGAGGAGCTTTGGCGAGAAGCAAGGCTTTTCCGAGGACCAAGGCGTGCTAAGAGGGCGCCTCGGATAAAGCAATCCCGACAGCACTCACTGTGCTATTGTTAGCCTAGGAAGCCACGTGTGTCCGGCCAGCGCAGAGCTCGGGAGAACGGTATCTAGAAATAAGCAACGCATTAGAACAAAGCCTGCGGCCAAAAGCCTGCCTTTCCGCTTTCATTTGGCTAGTGCAGCTCACGCCTGTATGTTTCTTTTATCGTGTACGCGCTCTAGGTTTTCAGGCGATGGCCATTACTGCTGCAGATTTGTCTAGATTTCCCTATGATTCGATTGAGTCTTAGCGACAGAGACGCAAAGCACCTACCGCTGTTATGCTATTGGTCACAGCGTCGGTAACACATTGAGGAGGCAGCCGTTGATGCTAAGATTGCATGGTGCACATTTTTTACTCTATTTTTTTTCGTAGACTCGCAGTGGTTGAGAGCTACTGTTCATTGTGAGGACACCCGGGATTTCTGATTTGATTGATATCTGGGGTTTAACGTCCCAAAACCACCATACATCTATATGAGAAACGCCGTAGGGGAGGGCTCCGGAAATTTCGACCACATGAGGTTCTTTAACGTGCGCCCAAGTCTGGGAAAACGGGCCTACAGCATTTTCGCCTCCATCGAAAATGCAGCCGCCGTTGCCGGGATTCGATCCCACGACCTGTGGGTCAACAGCCGAGTACCTTAGCCACTAGACCACCGCGGCGGGGCCACCCGGGTTTCATAAACGTGAACCTGGGTAATAAATACAGTTTTCTTCATTCCGCACAACTTGTAATGCATTCCAGTAACAGCCGGATAAATTAGGCTCGCGTCTGCTGATGCTCATCAGTGGCATGGCGTGGTCGCACGGCTACAACCTGAAAGCTGAGATAACAAAAAAAGGCGAAGTTTACGCTCCCCACGTAAAACTGAAAAAACAGCGACACTGGTTGAGCTTACAGTGGCCATCTTGGCTGCTGCTAAGTCTATCCTGCTTGGCGTAGACAGAGTCGGACTGCGGCCTGTCACAGACCATTCAAGATTCTTCATGCTCCAGTGCCACCCAGAACTAATGGGTAAATCTGTCTATGGCACCCCAAGCAGAAGCGTGCGCCTTTCGTCGCTAGTACTCAGCTGGCGTGATGGGCAAACTCGGCGCGCATGGCGGCTGGGCGAACTCTCCACGTCGTTGGTCGCGACTGAGAAGCAACGGTGCATAGTAAATTACGGCGCAGAGGCTTTCGCGGACGCACCACGTAGAACTCTAGATTTATAGCTTCGAATATCTTTTTTTGTGGTTTCATTTTGAGGTTTTATTTCTGTGTGTATAACAGAAGAAAAGAAGCAACAGCAAAGTGCTACATAGTCTGATGGAGGCTTTTGCTCCGAATTACTGTCTAATACACAGAAAACATGTCATACGCAACTTAGACACAACGAAAAAAAAAAACATTTTATAGAAAGGCTCACAATCAGCAAATTCTAATCAGGCAATAAACATAACAAATGTGGAAAAAGAACAGAGGAGTCTATAGTAAGAAAATATCTTAAAAACGTTATTATCGCAATATGTATAATAGGTGAGGTGAAGAACACACCTGCAGACATACACAATGATTATGATAAATTAACGCCTGACTAACGCCTGACTAATGCCTGAGTTGTCTCGTTGCTCCTAGCCAACAAGACAACTAGGAGCATGATATTGCTGGTTGGAAACTTGGATCCCGTATGGCTGCACAGTCGGACTCTGTTGCATTAATCCATACTCAGCGCTACGCAAACTCCCAGCGAGATCATAACAACAAAGATGTTAATCGCGGTAATTGGTTTCTAGCGCAATGAAGATAAACGTCTCAATAGTTAACGTATCACGATCAATTCGATCTTTTACCATGATGGGAAATTGTGATACGAATAGCAATAACAATAAACGGAAAACTCTTTAGCAGTTGTCAATAGAAACAAATCTTCCACGTCTGGTCTTGTCTTTCTTCTAGGCAGTTGCTACCATGAATTAGACAATACCACATGTGGAAGCATTAGCTCTCTTGACACCTTCTAGTCATATTCAGTGGTGTACCTGCATGGTTACGTAAACTGCGCTTAACGAAAATTCATGCATTCCGAACACTGCATAGTCATTCGATAAACTAAGGAAATGGTGCATTTTGTTTAGGGACACTGACAAACCGCAGTACTGAACACACAATGCTTCCGTCCGAGTGACTGCTTCTTGAATAGGTGGAAACCCTGAGACACTGTGAACGATTTTGTAGTCTGATAGAACCGCAAATCTCCACACAAAGGACTTGCTTTTCTCTGTTTCTGAATAATGGTCTTTCTATTCGCCCTTCAGTTCAGGGAGTCTTGAAGCCCCAGTATCCTCCAGAACAATTGTAATAATAACATACAGAAAATATAATACTGGAATAATAATACCATAATATAATAAAAGTGACATGCTGGAATAAAAGTACTACAAATATAAAACGGAAAGAGCTCGCTTAAAGCGTGACTGTCGTTCCGTAATGATAACACGTTTCTATCAGACATCTAGCCGTAAGGTAATATTTAGCGGACTGACAATGAAAGTCGAGAATGAACAACTAGAAATGCGAAGGGCAAAAAAAAAAGAAGCGGGGAATATGGGGAAGAACAGCTTTTTGTATTTTTTAATTCGGCACATGCTGCTGGAAAAACTGGCCGAAATTTCTGTGGAGTACATACAGGAATAACTTACAGGAACAAACACAGGAATAACTAGCTACACTCCATTGTTGAACGTGCAACCTAAACGTCGAACATAATACCAAAACACTAAACAACGGCTGTTCACACGCTATCGACTTCCTAAAAAAGCCAGCTCTATGGTCATGTTGGGTGTTGTTTCTGATATTTTAATATACGTGATTGTTCAGTTTTGACTTTCCCTCGTACGCTCCGGCGACCTGCAGCGGAATTTGGCTTATAAAGCGGTGTGATAGCGCATTCTCCAATGGTTGGGTCAATTTACAGCTTGTGGATGCAGTTGACGGTCGAGGAGGTGCTACGCGGGAAACGGGGACCACTGTCTGTAAGCACTGCTACAGCAGCTATGGCATACGCTTAACATGATGAAGAAACCTACTCATGAAGCCAGTTATACCGACTATGAATAAGAGCTTGAACTTCATACTTTTATCATTTTAATCAATATTTTTATAGTCCAAGCCACGAAGAATTAGCATTTTCGTAATACTCTGATCTAACTGCCTTGAGAATTTTAGAAAGCATCACCATTCACAGAGAGCTAAATGAGTCTGGCTGAAAGCTGGCCTGCGTTCCATCTGTTAAAAGCCGCCTTCGTTTGTGAAAAGAAAGAAAGCATTTAATTTCTGTTATTTACATAATAAAAGTTATTGCTTCAACACTTGGAAATAAACTATTGCTGTATGGTAAAGAGAACCTGTTCTTTATCATTTTTTGCAAATTTTCAGGAAACAAAACATGAAAAAGCTTTTTTCCAAGTGCTCGATATTTGCGGAAATTCTCTATCTCTAGAAAGAACACAGCATATGCTTTAAGTTGTGCTGTTTTTTTCCTCTTCGTCGTTGTGTTTCCGTGCACTAAATGTTACTTAACGTCTTACCAATAAGGCCACACTTCTCACTTCTAGCCGTAACTTCCCAGCTGCTAAAGAAGCAGCAATTTTGGACCGTATTAAGATGCTCTAAGATAGCATCTCTTTTACCAGTCAAATTGGAAAAGGCAGCATGACGAATTGATGTCACCATGATATTGTTCAACGGTCTCCTCAAATTCCGCTTCCATACTTTTCAAACGGCTTAGCGAAATGAATTTGTGTTTCTGCCTACTCAGTTGATTGAAAAAAAAGAAAAATTCTAGCAACAACAAAGTTAAAGAACAAAAACAATACATGACAATGATTGGCTCTCGAAATGGGTCAGACTCAGCAGTTTGTGTGCGTATAAACAATAATACTGCTTCCGTTGGGAAGTTTGCTGTACGCTTTAGCAAGCACGTGAAATCCGGATTTGATTGCAGTTTATTAAACGAGTGATGTAAGGAAAAAATTCAATGCCTTCCTAATCTGAAAGAAACGTACGAGGCTGACGCTATTGCCAAACAGCGAACCAATGCGGTCATTTGCTTGTCGATCGTTAAAAACTTCACATAACACCCCGAACATTTCTCCTCATCTACTTATTTTAAATGCGCGCACTGTCTGCCTAAAGCCGCACACATATGCAGTGCACGTTTTCGAGCTCTCGATAAACAAGGGCTTCACGGGGCAAGGCGCAGAAGGGGCAACGAAAAGATTCTCGTCTCGACGTTTATATAAGGCTTTCAAGAAGCCTCGCTCGGGTGGGCGCCGTGTTTGGGTTCGGGATTTGCTCTCCACCCCTTCCTGTGATATGCGTCGCGGCTTGTTCGCCATATGGGCGATCATTTCGCCCCTGTCAAGCTGTCACACCCGCGTCCCATAGGGCGTTTATAGCGTTATAGGCAACGCTGCTCTGAACGTAGATTGAGCAAGGCATGCCGGAAGAATGAACGCAAGACGCAACGCATAGTATGACGTTTCAGAGAGGCTCAGGGCGAGACGGGTTGTGTAGAGGGGAGAGTTGCTTCACCCCTGCGGCGATCGCACGTGTGAGATTGGCAAGCTCCTCGGCTGTTTGCCGAGGGCTCGACTGGGCTGCCATGGTTGCATTGGCTGCCCTGAATATGTTATAAAACGGCGACGGAGGCACACCACATCGCGCTTTCAGGCAAGACGTGTCGCATTTTTTTTTATTCATCTAAAAACTTGCGTCCTTATGTAAGCTCGGTAACGACAAAAACAGCTTGACAGGTTTTCGTTCATCGTCGTTGTCCGTGGCAAGAACTTGTTTTCTTTTTTTTTCAAACTCAGTGTGGTGTCTTTCGCAGTTAAGCAAACTAAATACGTGGCACTGTGGAGCACAACAAATTCACACAGAAATTCTAGCCTACGCCATGTTTCGCACAAATTTTACGAGTCACTCCGTTTGGTTGTATAAGTGCCGTGAAAGCGGGTGCCCTTGTAGTTGATCAAGTTAGTGTTGTTGCTATGTAATCATTCTTTTTTCAAAACATCACAAGTAATATGTAAAAATTAAACAAGAATACCACGTGAGCCCAATTTATGCTGTGTTGTCTTCTATAGCACGCGTGCCTGCGCACTCTGAGTAACGCGCGGCGCTTGTCTGCGTTCGCTAAGGACATCAAGTCAGACAGCAATGTGCATCGGGAAGTGTATTGTACGATGAACAAACGAAACTTCCTTTGGTTTTGTAGGTGCACCAGATAGACTTCGTCATGCAGCACCGACAAGTTAACCTTTGTTTCATTGCTGACCACGTTGAGCCTACCAGGACTTCGTGGTTATCTTTTGTGGACATAATCCACGTTTGTACTCTACCCCCAGGAGCATGTGCGACTGAACGGCTGCACGCGGTAGTTTGTATACGGGTGAACTCATTATTGGGCCTAACGACGCACCCACGTGAATTGTAATTCACTGATTTCTTCTAAACTAAAACAACTGAGATATCGTGACACGCTGACAATAAATCTACGAGGAATAGAAACAATAGAAATAAGGAGAAGAAATGCACGCAGAAGATGTGCTGTAAGCAACTGTAGGCTTTTATTTTGTTTTTCGTGTCTCCGCATCTCTTAAACACCACAACAGCTAGCAGTCCCATGTATTCAGAGAATCCCGCAGATTCTCTTTCGGCTGATGGCTTAATGTGGATAGGGAAGGGCTGAGAGAGATAGAGGGGATGGGGAATAGAATATACGGCGTTACGCATCGCGCAGATTGCATGAAAATACCCCCGCCAACCAGCATGAACCGAAGCTTACGCGGCTTCATCCACTCATTGTTCGGCGTCGCCGATTGAGTCAGTGACACGACAGGATGCGTGCCCGAGACAGATCAGTTGTACGCTTTCAGCTAACGCTGCACCTGTGCCACATTCCTTTACAATACGTACTGGAAAGGTGCGATTACGTTGCAACTCTACAGTGAACACAGTGAAGAGCAGAATGGGCACCGAGAGAAAAGCCAAGCGTGGAACTTGACGATTCCACCTTTGTCTACGTAGCGTGGGACTTAATGGGAAAGGACCCGTGTAGGATAAGCGATAGCTAAAGAGCACAATGGTTGAGAAACAAGGCAGGGTTACCTGATGTCCTTGAAATATGGTCATGCGTTCGATGTCTGCCAGCGGCAAGTTATCTTCTCCTCAACTTTACTCTCAACACACCTTATTATAATACACGTAAATGAGTATAAAAAACATTCCGTATACGTTCCCTGGCTTTATTATTTGCTGGTCATCTTTAAAGTTCTGCCATGTGCAAAAATTGATCCTCGAAAATTATCTTTTTTTATGAAAATGATCATACATAAACGATAAGTGGGGTTTAACGTCCCGAAACCTCCATATGATAACTATAAAGCATGAGTTTCTACGCACCGAAACAACATGGTTTCAATTCATAGGTTAGTGCACGACATCATAGTGAGTTTTACCATGTTAGTTATCTAGCAGATAACCAAATCATACGTTACGAGTAGACTGTTTTTTTATTTCACCCTAAATAAAATGCGACCGCCATGGCTAAGAACCAAACTAGCCCCCTGGCGCATAACAAAACTACGCTTCGACAACAACCTTTTGTCGGAGAGGGGCAAATATATACTTATAATGTTCAAGATGCGGTGCTTCTCCCGTAAAAAAAAAACAAAACGAAAGAAGTAGCGAACAAGACGGTATAGGGGGGAGTGATTATTAAAAAAAAAAAGAAGAGAAAAGTGAGCCCCGTAACTGTCTCTCAGGGGGAAAACACCTCAACAGTAGTTCACGAGGGATGGGGGTAGAGATGGGAAAGAAAGGATAGGATTAAAAGGTAGAGAGATAGAGAGAGAGGAAGGAGAGAGCGAGGCCATGGGACAGAGAGCGACGAAAGTAAGGAGAAGACAGGAAAGAAGAACACCGTTGTAGAAGTCCGAGGATGGTGCACCACTGGCGAGAGCTCTTATCGGCGACAGGAGATTGTGTAGGGCTAATCCACTCGGCCAGAGCTGCACTGTCGTCATCGTAAGGGACTTGCGGCAGGAGGTGGCGTAGGACCAACCCAGTTAGCTAGAGCTACGCTGTCGTCGGAGACCGCGAGGGCACAACCTGTCGGCACGGTATCCAGCGAGCGATTCAAGACGGAATAGAAGTGCAAAGAAAATATCTGCGCTAAGAGTTCAAAAGTGTCACCAGCTGCTCACTTGATGAACACAAGATGCCCTTCAGCCCATGTTCCAAAAAGCTTTATCGCTTAAAGTGTAATCATGTCTTTCGTGAACAGGGGGGGGGGGAGTTCAAAGGGTTTAAAAGTCTTTAGGCCACGATGTCACACGGGATAGTGGCCTCGGAAATTTTCACCCCCCCCCCCCTGTACGTGGTACACTGATTTTACGTAACCTACGTAAGCAGTTTGTTTAAGTGCAACAGAGGCAATGGGGTCGTCTGGTTGCATGCGATTTTCGCACGCGATGTGTTTATGGCGACCAGCAGAATATTTTTTCGCTGATGTACCTGCATAGCCGAGGTCGGTTAACATGGTCAATATAGTTACACTTGCTGCATGAACGTTCACAAGATCACAAAAAAGCAAAGGTGGGATACACACAGGACGCTTGCCAATGCATGAGCTCTATCGGGACTTCGCACTTCGCTGTTCAGTGACCACCTTCCCCTAGGAGACTGTGGTTGCTCTCGCTCCCTCTTGAACGCGCTGCCAGCAGCCGCCTGAGCTTGCAGAGCACGCGTTCTTCTGTTCCCTTTCATAAAAATTGACACTGTACGTCAAGGTGTCCCTTCTTTTATCTGGCTCTTTGTATTCCATGTGTTAAGCTTGTTTGGTTCATTTACGAACGCATGTTTTTGTTTGTAGGCAGAATATAAGTTCAGAGGACAGGGGAAGAAGGAAGCATAGCGACATGATTAATACTTAGACATGGTGTAATTACCCAATGAAACAGAATGCATAAATACGGAAACAAGATAGAAACACAGGCACCATGGAGAAACGCCGACTACACTGGTGACCAACGACGGGAAAGAAACAGGACAGGAAAGCTTATCTGCGCATACCCAAGCGCAGGGGCAAGGAAGAATAAGTTTTTTTTTGGGGGGGGGGGGGGAGGGTGGTAGCAAGTGGGAGACGAGCTGGCAGGTTTGATCAATTTCAGTCTCTGCAAGCCATGAAAAATAAATTGAGAGCGGGGGGCGGGAGCAGGCTTTATGTGACAATGACTTCCTCATGGCAGCATTTGCTGCGTCAAAGAGAAGTATTCTGGTCAAAACGGTGGCTAGGCGAGATTTATAGCCAGGCAACGTTGTCCGTGATACTTTGTTGAGCCCAGCTCAGTCTGCAGAACAACCAGATGACAACACGGTCGACAAAAGGCCTGCAGATCCCGGGAGGGAGGCTCTGAAATACAAATCCCTAGATTACGTTCGTTGGTGTCTTTGAAGGAACTTGCGTATGCTTGGTCAGGCGTCTGGTAACTCTGCGATCCCTGGTTCTACAGCATCCTAATCGTAAAGACATGTCTGGTGTGCAGAACGAGACAATAATTTTTAAAAAGATATTCCCTCTGTGAGCCAAAGGAAAGTTGCTGCTATGATGAAGCCATCATGGTTTCCTTCATGCGCCTATTACCGTAAACAGCTTTGGCACTCACACTAAATCCTTCAAATTTTCGAAGTTCCCATTTTGAAGGATTGAATAACCGAATCAATGAGAAATACAACAGCAGAATCAGAATAAATAGGCATGCCGCCACTGGCCTTGTTCAATTTCTTTCTTTCTTTTTTTTCTTTCTTTCTTATTTTCGTTCGTTCGTTCTTTCTTTCTTTTTCTTTCTTTCTTTCTTTCTTTCTTTCTAGCTTTCGTTCTGTCTTCGTATCTTTCTGACTTTCTTTGTTTTCTCTTTCTCTCTTTCTGTCTTTCTTTCGATCTTTTCTTTTCTATTCCATCAATTGTTTATTTTTTCGTGTCCTAATTGCAACAAAACCTGCTTCTCTCTTGAGGCAGTGATGCACGTTTCACCAATCGCTTTACTTGAAATACATGAAACGTTACATTACTGCAGCCCAATGAGATTTGCGTACGCAAATAATTGGATCAACAAAAGGCAGAAGTCTGCTTAGTTGGAGCGAGGCACAGACATTGTATGGAGAAAAGAACAGCACAGCGCCGAACAAAAGAGAAATCTTTCGTAAAAAGACATTTCAATTCCTCTAGGAGAGCCTCATTCACAAACAAGACAGCTGAAGACAAGAACTTGCGGCCAAAATTCTTCTTAGTGCACACGCAGTATACACACGGTCACTTTTATACGTCCATTATTGGAAAATCGGCCGTTTTGAATAAAACGTGGCCCAATAAATAACAAATTAAAAATCGCCTAAACGTGCCAAAAAAAAAAAGACACGATGTTGCCATTAAAAGTCCCATCGGTCAGCAGCCTACATAAACTTTGAGAATAAATTTTTGTCTTCAGGAATACTTAGTCCTTTATTAACACTGCCGCGGAGCAGGAAAAGGTCGTCTGTATAATGGGCTGGGCTATTTATCAGTGGCCGTAGTTGCAAAATAATCCAGTGGTTTTCTGACCCTCGTCTCGGCCACTAAGTACATACCGCAAGCTTTTACTACCATACCGTAATGCGGAGATTCGCCAAAGAGGGGGCGGGGAAGCGGATGGTACTTAAAAACAGTGATTCCAGCCATAAGCTGTCTCTGAAGAAGTTACGGTCCGATAGGGTCAAGCAGGCAAATCCAGCAAGCGGCTGCGGATTGCGAGGGAGTGAAGCTTGAGCTCGGCAGCATCTTATTTGCGCGGTGCCCGTTAGCTCCGCGTTGCTTCGAACCGTTAGTTTTCATCGTCTATGAACTGTGCCGTTCTGTATTTTAAACAATACTTCATTGCTTGAGCGTTCTGTTTATGGGTGCTTTGGTTTTCCAGTTCTAGGTTTGTCGAGAGATTCGATGTGTTTCCTTCTTGTAGTTGCCCTTTTTATTGGGCAGGACGGCGGTATAATTCACAACCTATACGGGTGTCGTTAACTTGATTTTCAATAGAAGAAAGAAATGAACGTACCGTAAAGCCCAGCCCTGCAAGGTGCTGCGCCGCGCGTGGGTCAACACTTACCGGGGTAGTTTTCGCCTACCTGTTTTCCTTTAGCTTAGAACGCGAGAATAGTAAGTGAAGTTCGTGTCATTGCCTAAAAGATAACACGTGAAGATAGCAGTGCCGAGTTTATGCCATCTTCTCGGCTGGTCTTAAGCGCTGTTTTATCCTTCATTTACCCTAACTTTTTTTCACCATGAAAATCACGTTTACAATAATTGAGCATCAGTGTTTTTTGCTTGCCCTGCTGTACTGCTTTATATTTCCTGTTTCTGACAACAAAAGATAGTCTATTTCGTTCTCGGGTAGCGCACGTGCAGTAAATCATCACCTCTAAAGCACGTTTGAGGTGCTTTACAGCTTAATTGGCAAGTACCAACGTTCTCCTGCACTCCATATTTTGCATTTGTCTAACTTATAACAATCCGTGGCCTATAAAACACCGTTTTGCCGTACACACGTAGCACATACGGCTGCAGCGAGGCGTCACAACAAGCCTAACAATCAAGCACGCGCCAGTGCACGCGTGGTATTTTTGTTCGGCATTCTGCAGTTGGGCGCGTCGAAACAGAAACAAATCAGGCCCTGCCATCACCCCTCCCCCCCCCCCTTTTTTTGAACCAGCTATTCTATTTTGTCTTCCTACGCAGTTGCCTTAACGAACATCCTCTTCACTGCTGGGTTTGTACCGCACACACAACCACAGGCCAAACAATACGCAGCGTCCTCGACGCTGGCAGCAGCCGCTAACGAGGAATCTGCTCACTTGTAACGCTTTCATTGTAGCCGCGCGCTTTTACTTTCTTTCTATTTCCTGCTGTTGCCATTCCCACATCGGAGTTGCTGCTCGTATATACTGGTCGCAAGAAGGTGCGCCAGAGCGATGCCGTGAGAGTTGTGAGGATCGGCGCTTCATGCTTCCGAAATAAAGGGCTTTGTGCACTTCACATTGTCTCTGATGCGGCAACGTATACGTTGAAACAATACCGCTGAAGTACGAACAAAAGCTTCCTTCCCGCTACGTCTTACTATGAGCCTATACCAGCCCACACCGTAAACGGTGCTACTCAAAGCAACAGAAAAACTTGCAGAGGAGAAGATGCGCTGGTCTTGTTGGCGTGTTTGTTTCAGCCGAAGTGTCGCGCCTTATATTGAAAACAAAGAAACTGTAGGAATCACGCAGATATCATGTTCCTGCTGGAGCGAGCTCTTTGTTTCATCCAGGCAATACCACAAGCTGTAACGGCTTTGCTCTACCCAACTGCGATGTGTCTTTGCCAAAATGAAAATCCTGATCGACTTTGTTAGGAAATGAATAACACGACCGATATATTTGATATTTGCGTTGCTTACGAGGTAAGGTTTAGGTCTGCCAGACGGTAGGATAAAAAACTGCAGTTCACGTTTTTAACAGAATATGTATAGGAGAAATGGAAATTCTGCAGGCCTGATTAGTTGAAACGTCTGTACTACACAAATAGGGCACGTAATTATAGAATTTGCAGAATTGTTTCTGACACTGACGAAATACTGTTTAATTATTTGTACAAGTAAAGTATTTGTATTTATAAAAGCCGTTCATATTGTTCCCATCTCTGTCTGCTTCAGATGATACCGTTCTTCCCAGCAATGTTCAAAAGTAATAAGGATAAGTCACGGTTTTGCCGAATAGTAGTCATAATCATCCAGTGATCCCGTCACGGACCTGTCGTTTCTTTATTGGCCTATCACAGTTCACAGTGACCAGGCACCGTCACTCGACAGTCACCAATGTTTAATCAAGGACAAAAAGAGTTGTTGGACTCTTTTTGTCTTGAGTTTTGTTCAATGTCTTCCTCACTGGTATTTCGTCACTCATCTGGCTGGTTGCTCTGACTGCACCCTGTACCATCGTGCAAGCTACCATACCGTTCATATGCTTTCAAACCGTACCTTCGATACAATTGAAACATGGTAAACTCAAAGGCTCATGCAACTAATTACCAAAATAGGTAAGTGCATGCCCATATTGCGGGGACACTCTCTGATATCATACTCCCACACTTTGCATTCGCTTCTTATAAAGGTGGTTTAATTGTACAAGTACCTTGTTGGTACTATCGCAAGGGAGCGTTCATGGTCGGAACAAAATCATAATCTGGCAGCGGTTAGTAAGAAAACGTTGGGATTCACTTGACGTTCACAATTATCATCAACACCTGTGATGCGCAAACTAGCATAAAAAACATTAAACCACACCGAACTAAAACTCGCATCGGCAATGTGGAATGCACATCAAGCGCACCTTGTTGACCTACTTCAAGCCGTTCAAAACCTGCCTGGTTTATTACATCTCAGTGTGACCATCGGAATAGTGTCAAAATTATCAAATGAGCGTCCAGCCGAACCAAACCTCTACACAGTAATGAGCTATATACGACTTGTGAATTTTTCTTATGAGTCAGTGACCTTTACTGCATTGTTTTCGAGTTCATGAATTCATGTAAAATGCGTCAATGGCCTATCATTCGACAGTGTTCGAACGGGTTAAAGAAGAGGTGATAGAAATAGTCATTCAGTGAAGAAAACTGACGAACAATGCACCATCAAAACGGATATACAGTCGACTAGTTCTATTGCAGAGGACAACAAGAGACAAACTTGAAGAACCTCTAAACTGTTGCAGATAAAAGAAAAGAAGATACGACAGACTACCATAGATTGGTCTATATAATTGTGCATCTAGTTACGCGAAGATAGCAGTGTACATAAGAGAACTAGTCGTGAACAAGTACATGATTAAGCGCCCGACCACCCAAAAACCCGTTCCGCATTTTCCAGTCTCGCACCGCAGGACGCCTTTTTCCTTGCGGCAACCCCCGCCCCCCTATCCTATCGCGGTCTGGGCCTAAATTACACATACACTTGGCGCTGTGGAGTGAAGAGCTCGCTGCGGGAAGGTCTCATGCGGCGCGCGCGAGATTCTATGCGAGTCTGCCGAGAGAGTGGAAAATCGGATAAACAGGACCGTGAAGAAGAAAAAAAAAGAGGAGGTGCTAAATACACAAAGGAGAGGCGAAGATCCGCCCATACCACGGAGGATATACGTGCTAGAAGTAGAATCGACGGTGCCTTGTCTGACATGCGCACCGCATTGCATCCGGGATGCGGAGAAAGGCTGGACCACAGCCAAGCCAATCACTCTCCCTCCTTTCCTCTTCTAATGCAGATGAAAATAAAGACACCTACGCACGTACTAAGCCGAGTCCAGCTATCACAAATGCAAGCCACACAAAACGCAAGGCCGTGGGAAGGTGAAAGGTCAGGCTTGCATTCAACGCTAGGATACTTACGCCGCAACTTTTCTCGCGCTCCGCTGTCCCTCAAAATTCTATTATACCGATCACTAATTCGCCCAAAGCTTGAGTACGCGTCCGCTATATGGGATCCCGTGCAGCAAAATTTAATTAACGCGTTAGAATCTGTTCAGAACCGCTCAGTTCGGTTCATTTGTTCTAATTATTCCCGTACTGCTAGCATATCAGAAATGAAATCTAACCTTGACCTACCCAATTTAACTGTCCGGAGGAAACTGGCGCGACTGCATTTTTTTCATAAGATATTTTTTCACAATCCATCAATGAAGCGAGACCTCATTTCACAACCGTCATACCACTCATCGCGCATTGATCATCAGCATAAGGTTGCCATTCCGTTTTGCCGCACCAAATTATTTTCAGCAGCCTTCTTACCGAAAACAGCCGCCGATTGGAACCACCTTCCCTCTTCCGTTGTATCAATAACAGACCCTTTGTTATTCAAGACTGCAATTTCTCAGCAATGCTTGTAACTATACGCAGTTTTCATTATCTATCTTTGTCTTGTATGTGCTTGAATTCTTATACATTTTAGTTGACTTATGTTGCCTTCCTGATTTGCGCATCTGATACTTGTTTCTTTATTTTGTCTTTTTTTCTTGTGTGTTATATATGTTGTACCCACCCCCTCTGTAATGCCCTACGGGCCCTGAGGGTATTCTAATAAATAAATAAATAAATAAACGATTCTTCACTTTCTCCTGCCAGGTCCAGCACAGCACCGGTTGTTGATCCTCTGCGCGCTTCTTTCCTTCCCTTCCAAACTCACGAGATTTCTGGTCCTGCCTTTTCTCCTCTATATGTATACAACCCACTCGCTCTTTTGCCCCTTAATCTTCCATCGTCACGCCACAAATGAAGCAAAAGATGTGGAGTAAAACAAAAGTCACGCGTCTGTGCACGTGTGCATACAGACTCGAAAGAAAAAAAAATGGCGACAGCGGAGCGCACTCTGCAGGAGACCTCGTAGTGGTGCCACCGGAAGCCCCGCGGTTCGCAATTTGCAATTCCGATACCAACCTGCATCTCTGGTTCTGGCATTATGTTTATCTGTACTTCTTATTTCCTTTTTCCAGCCTTTTTCCACAGAACATGTAACAATGGCGATACAACCACAGGGATACTCAGCTTTGTGAAACAAAATGTCGAATAGTTTTACTGCTGGAAGAACAATGGTGGTAACAAGGTGCCATAGGAGTAAAACTAAAGGTCATCAAGGGCGCGCCTTATGTAGCGTAGATTCATTAGTTTTTGTGCATGTCAAGTGACTGAATAGGTCGGCTAACTGAACACGCCTACCTAATGAGCCTGTGGTTGCCGGTTTAAACGTCGCAGACCCCGCGTGTTCCGTTTTGTTTGCCTTCGGATTCATTTCAAAGGCGAAGGCAGTAGTGGTTCGAAATTTTAAATATCATTGAGTGACGATTTCACTTTATCAGCAGTCAGAAACACCTGCAGAAATAGTATACACAATGATATGTAAGACATTGCGTACTATTGCGTACATTGCTTATAACCTATTTTTGTTTTGATTTTTTTATTTGAGAAAGCTTTTTCGGATCTTTTAGCGTAATACTTGGAGTTTATTTCAAACAGCCCAAGAGTTAAAAACTGACAAACTGGAGAGATTGCCAGAAAGCAAAGTTGAACTTGGATTTGTTATTGTTGTTGTTAGTGGTGGTGTTATCGCGCGCAGCTAGGAACAGCTTTAGTACACTGAGGGTATATGCACAGAGTCATATCAATTGATAAATCTTGATAATATACGGAATGGCAAATCCTAACAAGATACAACAACACTGCCACAATAGAGCATGATCAAATGCAAACTTCGCGATGATCATTTGGAATGGTAAGTGTGTTGTTACAATATATGTGAGAAAGCTGAATAACTTTCGCAAGGGTTTTATATAGAATTTGAGCAATGTGCAAATTCTGTGAGAATAATATTTTTTGCAATATCATCAAATCCGCGAAGCTTGCTATGAAAGCTACTGCTATATTACCTCGACTCACCGAATTCATCGCCTGCAGCCGCAAACTTTAAACTTTGAAGTCGTGATGCTAAAAATCATTTGATACTAGGCAAACGAAAGGGCCACTTCAGCCTACTTATGATGACCGGTGAACAGCAGAATGTGTACGTTCAATTGGTCTTTGCTGTTACGTTGATGACATCGACCTATTCTTGCAAACCGTATGGCAATCAAGCGCTCCACCACAGAGTCAAGCCAGACATGATAACTGCTTTTCAAATAGACCCTGATGTTCGTGAAACGTCGGTTGTGGTTGCAATGCTAGCCATCTTATTTTAACGCGATAGAATTGAGGAGCTCGTTTCACAAAAGTTCTGGCGTCGGCGTCGGTGGTTGTTAGCGAAAATTCATCAGCTTATGCGTGACCACAAAATCAAGATTGGTGCAAATAAAATAATAAACAAAGCCGTGGTCAGCGTGGGGGACGAATGCAGGGATTTCTCGAGTAGTGCGAAAGTTTTGAGCTTCACTTAAACTTGCGTGGTCGCCCCGCTGTAGTGGTCTAGTGGCTAAGATACTCGGCTGCTGACCCCCAGGTCGCGGGATAGAACGTCGGCTGTGGCGGCTGCATTTTCGATGCAGGTAAAAATGCTGTAGGCCCATGTGCTCAGATTTGGGTGCCCGTTGAAAAACCCCATGTGGTTGAAATTTCCGGAGCCCTCTACTACGCCGTCTCTCATATTCTTATGGTGGTTTTGGGACGTTAAACCCCAGATATCATCTATAAACTTCCATGGACCGCAAGCATACCGAATTCCGGTTCCATAACTTTCTTTGCCCGCCCGGTGTTCATTAAGGAGGTGGCTAGCTAATGTAAAGATGACTCCAGGCACAATTCCAGAAATAATTTCTTTCATTGCAACAAATACTCAAGCTTGGAATAAACAGGACCTGTGTGTGCTTTAGTTTTCGATGAAAAAAAAAGTGTAATAATGCGATAGCGTTCAAAAGCTCCTTTCGCGGACATTCCGGCATCAGCGTCGGCGTTGTTGGTTGTGATTGAAAATCATCATCTTACGCGTGACCGAAAAATCAAGAACGATGCAAATAAAATTAAGGATAAAGTATCGTGGAGCAGGGTGGGGACTTGACCACAGTAGTTTGGGTGCAAGTGGGGATCAAACCCGCGTCGTTTTCGTGGCAAACGGATGTTCTACCACACGGCCACGCCACTAGAAGCTTCCTACAAACTCAAAAGCTGACGAAAATACCTTCCTCTGCTTGAAAATACTGCTAAACCAACTCTCATGCTCTACAAACACACGAGTTTTTGCTTCATGACACACATACATGCTTCCCGATACATCATAATATATAGCAGTAATAATGAGTGGTGCAAGCGAACATCGTCTTCGGGCGTCAAAACATGTGATTGCAATAATCACTTTATGGTTTAAAGTCGGTCACCCACTACAAGACGCACACGCGTTACTGTGCCTATACTTTCAAGGACACGCAGTGGGTGCGCAGAAAACTAGAAAAGTTTTCATGCACTAAATGTTTGCTGTACGCACTAGGGACAGGATATTGCTATCGTGCTCAACTCTTAAAGGCGAAGCTTAGGAGTCCCGAAATTTTAGGGGCAAAGCTCCCTAGGCTGGGGGTCTGTCCTTCCTCCGTTGTTGTACGTAGCCACCAGTGGCACATACCAGCTCTAGATTGGTTATGTGCCCCAGGGGATGCGAGATGAGAGATGGTGGTACTTGGAGTGTTGAGTAGTTAGACGCGCGGACGGACAGACAGACTGGCTAGCAGACGGACAGACGGATGGACGAACGCGCGGAGTGGGTATGTGTCACAGGGGATGCGAGATGGTGGTACATAGAGTGCTCACTAGATGGACGCACAGACAGATGGACTGACAGACTAGAAGACGTACGGACAGATGGACAGACGCGTGGACGTATGGACGGATAGACGCACGAACACACTGATAGACGTACGAATGGACAGACGGACGGATGGATGCATGGATGGTCATGCGGACGGATGGAAGCAAGAATGAACGGACGAACGGAAGCGCGGACGGGCTGATGGATGCTTCGCCCCATTCATCGCCATTCACTCCGTGGATATGCTGTGATTTTTAAAGACGATAATCTTTCTTGGGGACCCTCGACGCAAAAATTTTGGTCTATCTGTCTGTCTGTCTGTACATTTGTCTGCTTTTCTCCCCTAACGGTACCCTAAACGGCACCAAAGTGGTCAAACGATACTCCGAACGGCCAACCCCATCCACAGCGCCAACCGAAATTGCTTAGGACTCGGCGTTTATACTTGTGTGATTGTCAATTAAGGAGCAATTATTGCGCATATGTAAGGCAACATAACACACACGTCAATATTATGTATGTGTGTCTCTTACTAGAAAAGGCATACGTAAGTACATCTGAGGATGGTAGCGTTCATTACGTTGCACTGACCATGCAACGCTTGCACGAAAAGGCAAGTCTTTTCAACACTTTCCTAAGATGACACGGCTGTGGCACCTATCCGTCGCCTTGGGTTCTACACCTTATCACCTCCGAGACGAGCGCGCAGGGCGCACGCGCTTCGTTTTCCAAGATAACTACCAGACAGCGCTCATGTCTCACGTGTGAAGAGACTTGATGCCTTCGTTCACCTCCGCTGCACTCTCGAGGCACTCTAACGCAGCGCCTCCAGAATACCATTCACCGATTTTCTTGCGCAGAACATCAAATAACTGTTTTGTTCGCTCTCTCCAGAAGCAACACTATCGTCTTTCGACGACATTTGCAGTGTAACATGCAGATACAGGGCAAATGTTTAGGGGCGAAGCTCCTTAAAGCGACACCCGTTCGTCCCTCGTAGTCGTAGTAGTAGTCATAATGCCTAACCAGTCTTACATTTTGATTTTCAAGGTGATGCCGGTGAGAGATTTCTTCTGTGCGTTGTTGAACAATAAAAAATTCGCAGTGTGCGCGTTAACCTAAAGCTGAATTCTGCTGTCTCTCATTCCCCCTTAGCAGCCATTGGCATGTACATTGAGCACTATCTGACAAGAAAGGGTTGCTACGTTATACTCGCTGGGCGTATCCCCCTTGGTTTTAGAAAGGTTTAGGGAGCATTGAGCCGCAGTGCCATGAATACAGTGAACTAGTATATACCATGAACTCGAGGTGGTTAAAGGTGGGAAGTAGACACGAAGAGCAAGCTGTAAGAAAGCGTGCGTGTGTCACCTCTCGTTTAGTCCTTGGAATGTCCGCTGGATGGCGGTGCATATGTGGAATATATCCGCATATATCAACGCAGCAGGTTGGAAGACAATCTGTTCTCACTGACGCAGTGCATCGAAATAGCAGAAAAGAAACACAGCCACCTGTGGCCAGCATTTTTGGATATCAAGGGAGCGTACGATGGCGTTGTTCAAGAGAAATTGTGGGGAATGCTGGACACACTAGGCGTAGAAGATGTAGTCAGTAATCTTTGAAAGGATACCTATAAAGTTAAAAAGGTAGTTATAAAGTGGGAAAATCAGTATCCAAGCCTGCAGAGGTAAAACGGGGGCTTAGGCAGGGGTGTCCCTTGTCACCTTTATTACTCATGATGTATATTCAAAAATTAGAGGCCAAATTAGAGGAAAGTGGACTGGGCTTCAATCTATGTTTCGTCAAACAAGGAAAACTCATTGAAGAGGCACTACCAGCATTGAAGCACGCAGATGATATTGTACTAATGGCCGACAGCAAGGAAGATTTGCAGGGAATGGTGGACATCAGCGGTAATGAGGGAGATAGGTTAGATTTCAGATTCAGTAAGAAAAAATCAGCAGTCATGATTTTTAATGACAATGAAGGTAGTGAGCTTAGAATACAGGAGGTCACACTAGAGATAACAGATAAATACAAATATCTGGGCGTATGGATAAGCAATGGGACCGCGTACCTGAGGGAACACGAAATATACGTGACGACTAAAGGTAACAGGAATGCAGCAGTGATGAAAAATAGGGCACTGTGGAATTACAATAGGTATGATGTTGTGAGAGGAATATGGAAAGCGGTCTTGGTCCCTGGGCTGACGTTCGGCAATGCGGTCTTGTGCATGAGATCAGAAGTTCAAGCAAGATTAGAAATTAAGCAACGTGGAATAGGTAGGCTTGTCTTAGGAGCTCACGGGAATACACCAAATCAGGGAGTACAAGGTGATATGGAATGGACATCATTTGAGGGTAGGGAAGCTAGCAAGCAGCAAGATAAAATTTGAGAAGCGATTGAGAGAAATGGGGGAGGAGCATTGGGCTGGGAAGGTATTCAGCTACCTGTGCATGAAGAATGTCGATACAAAATGGAGGAAGCGAACCAGAAAATTGACTGATAAATACTTAAAAAACAGCAGGGGACCAAATCAAAAAGAATAATCGGTTAAGAAGAAGGTGAAGGAAGCTGAGACCGATATGTGGAGAATTGGCATGATTAAGAAGTCCGCACTAGAAACCTATCGAACTTTTAAGCAGGAAATAGCCAAGGAAAGGATCAATGATAATACACGGGGTAGTTCCCTACTGTTTGAGGCCAGGACGGGAGTATTGCGAACTAAGACATATCGGGCCAAATACGAAGGGGTACACACGATATGCAGTGCGTGTGGAGAGGAAGAAGAAACTGCCGAACGCTTGATAATGTTCTGTAAAGGCCTTCACCCTGTAGTTCAGGATGATGGCGCAGAGTTTTTCAAAGTACTGGTGTTTAGGGACAGGGAGGACAAACTATGCTTTAGGCGGATAGAATTAACTAGAAGTAGGTTATCTGATTGGTGGCTAAAGTCAAAGCACGAGTGAAAATTAAACCCATCACTGCAAAGTACAAATACTCAACCTTACAATTTAAAGGAAAAAAAATCTAGTTTTGGTTCATTAAGTATTACGGCTTGGTGGCGCTAGCCACCGCCCGATCTAAGGGGTACAGCCATATCCATTCATCCATATGATGAAAAGATGCGAGATGGTGGTACTTGGAGTGTCGAGTAGATGGACGAATGGACCCACAGACAGATGCATGGACAGACTCACGGATGGCTGCACCGACGGATGGACGCATGGACGGGCGCAGGGGCGGATGCATGGACGAATTCAGGGACGGACGCACAGATGGACGTGCGGACGCATGAACAGACGCACGCACGGACGGGCGAATGGACGCACGGACGGTCACACGGACGGACGCATGGACTGACGGAAGCAAGAACGAATAGACGGCTGGATGCTTCGCCCCACTCTCCATCATTCATCCGTGGATATGCCACTTTTTATAAAGACGATTTTCTTTTTTGAGGACCTTCGACGCAAAAATTTATGTATGTATCTATGTACGTATGTATGTATGTATGTATGTATGTATGTATGTATGTATGTATGTATGTATGTATGTATGTATGTATGTATGTATGTATGTATGTACCCTTCTCTGTTTGTCCACCCTTAACGGTACCCTAAACGGCACCAAAGTGACCAAACGATACTCTAAACGGCCGACGCCATCCGCAGCGCCCACCAATATTGCTCAATATTCAGCGTTCATACTTGTGTGATTTTTAAATAAAAACAATTATTGCGCATATCTGGGGCACCATAACAACACGTCAATATTATGTATGTGTATCTGTTACTAGAAAAGGCATACATAAGTAATTTTAAGAGCTTTTATAACGCTGCGCTGGTCATGCAAGGCTTGATCGAAACGGCAAGTGTTTCCTACGCTTTGCTTAGATAAAATGGTGGTGGCACCTGCCCGTCGCCTTGCGTTCTACACCTCTGAAACGGGCGCGCCCGGCGCCCGCCCCATTTTTCAGGATAACTGCTAAATAGTGCTCATGTCTCACGTGTGACGTGACTTGATGCGCTCGTTCGCCTACGCTGCACGCTCGAGGCATTCTAACGCAGCGCCTCCAGAACAGTAATCACCAATTTTCTTGCGTAGATCATAAAACAAACGTTTTCTTCACTCTCTCTAGACGCATGACTATCGTCTTTCGATAACATTTGTGGTGTAACATGCAGATACGAGGCCAACTTTTTTATAGAGCTTACATAGGAACATTTTGTATACAACCGTCACATCGCGTTAACGTCAATTGTAGTTGGGGGCAGTGCGTTGGAGTTGAGTCAAGTAGCAGTGTCCAAGACTGCCATCCTCGCGAGCACCAGCGCTTCATTTTAGCTTATCGCTTGTGGTGTTATTAATACTTATGTTCCTGTTGGCATCGCTGAGCAAGTGCAAACAGCTGCTTAAATAATTATCTTCAATATATCAACACATTTCTTCAACACAATTATTTAACGTCATTTTATGACCTGTCACTCAGTAAAAAAATCACAGCACAACTACGGAGTGAATGATGTTGAGTGGGGCGAAGCGTTCGTCTGTCGATCCGTCAGCTATACGAAACCGTGAGAGATAGACACAATAAAACATTTATTTGCGACCGAGGAAACAATGTCGGTGAGTGGATTCCTTATTCCGGGATCCCAGTAACATGAGCTCTGCAAAAACCGATAATGCCATCTAGTGATATTATTTCCAAGCACATATACACGCAACGCCATTTAGTGAGCCATTCTTAAAACTAACTAGAAATAAATACATACTTCTACTACTACTACTACTACTACTACAGAGAAGAGAATAACCCACACCATAAGGAGCTTTTCCGTTAAAAGTTACAACACGGTCACCTTCCCTCCGCATGCTTCGCATAACGCCGATTCCTAAGATACGGCGTATCTGACGACGATTTTAGGGGCGAAGCTACTTAAGCCGTTCGTCGTGCGTCCGTGATGCATGTAGTAGTAGTAGTAGTAGTAGTAGTAGTAGTAATAGCAGTAGTAGTAGTAGTAGTAGTAGTAGTAGTAGTAGTAGTAGTAGTAGTAGTAGTAGTAGTAGTGTTAGCCACCACCCCAGCCGGACAAAAGGAGCGGCACGCGCGTACTGTTTTGAATAGAAAAGAAAATCCACGCAAGTTAATTTTAAATAAAAAGATTGTTGTTTCTGATTAATTAACCCACAGAGACGAGTATTGGTGACTTGATCTGCAATACAATTTTCCTTGAATATGATGCTTTAAAAAAAACTAGCATCAGAAGGATGCCCTTTGGGCACCATCTGACCAGAAAGGTTGCCATGTTAAACTCGCTGGGCGTAGCTTCCTTAATTTGAGCAACTAATTTGTGCTAACCTGACCTCATCAGATGTGAGGGCCTTGGGATGGCTCTAAACCCTCCCATAGTAGAGTATCTAGTGCTCTAAATCGTTACCCAGTTTTTCTAAACACACAGTTTGAGCAAGGATTGGGCCACACTGCCATGAACTAGCGGCAGTGAAAGGTGGGAACTAGACACGAAGCGCGGGCGGTAAGAGAGTGCACACGTTCCGCTCCTCTAGTCCGGCCGGGCCACGTTTTTTTATACCTTTGAATGTCTGCTGGATGGCGCTACTTCTATATGATGAATATGTGTCATATAAGTCTCTACATGGACGGACGAATGGACAGACACACGGATGAAGAGACAGATAGATGCACGAAGGAACGAAGATACGTATGAATAAACGGACGATGAACGGACACACGGACGGACGTATGGAAGAATGGATGCATGGACGGACAGATGCGTGGGCGGACGGACAGATGGGCGCACGGTGGGGCAGAAGGAAGAACGAACGGACGGACGGCAGCACAGACGGACTGACGGATGCTTCGTTCAACTTATCATCATGCACTCCGTGAATATGCTGTGATTTTTTTCACCGCCTCTCTTTCTATAGGCTCAGCACATGTGTTGATGCCTGTTGTCAAGGTAGAATCGGTTAGCGGGTGGAGGAATTTCGCAAGCATTAGTGCGACTGAGTTAGCCAGCATGTCTCAACACTCTGCGTTTTATTTATGCAACCAGCTACGTTTTTCACGCCATCTTCATGTTTGCTTAAATTAGATACTTAGTGCTTTGTAATACGAAACGTAATGTGTCCCTCAGGCGTCTCAATGGTGTCGTAATGTGTCACTCAGGTCTAATGGGAACGGCCACGACGAAGCGTTCAAACAAGCATGATTAACGCAAACAGAAAGAAAAAAGCGAGTGCCACCAAATTCTCCTACACACACGGCGCTCTCCTATCCAATGCACGGCAGAGACCACCATCTCGACGTTTACCGAAGCGCCCGCATCCCACGCTGGCGCATCCGGATTCACTCGTTGCAGACTTTGTCTTTCCTAGCAATGACACAACATTTTTCGGCGTCGCTCATCCGTTATTGAATTTCATCTGCTACGCCTCGATGGCATTGATGATTTCGAAGTGTCAGACATGCCCGTTTGCGCAAACGTTACTCAAACATCGCGCGTGGGTCGCCAGAGGCCAATATTGCTGTTGCTGGATTTGCTCAATTGAGCCAACTCAAGGTTCCCAAATTCGTTTCTCTCATTTTTTTTTGTTTTGCTGTTGAATATTTTTATTATGGTTCAAGTCTAATTGTAAGGAATAAATGTGAAGTTGGTTAATTGTAACGCTAGGTTTCCGTTTACCCGTTGCGCAGTCGGGTTGTCTACCCTCTGCAATGTCTTAATGCAATGGAATATTCATCACAGGAAATATTGGTTAGCACCCATTTCTAGCATGAACGCATCTGAATATCCATACGCAATTCTTTCGTCTTCTTTCTGATAAGTTTGTATGAATCGAATTTTCGAGTTGCCAACGGGTGGTTGTCCAACATTACTTTCAAAGGGCTTCAACCACCTAGCTGGATTGCGTAGAACTCACTTGCAACAAAAACAACGTTTGGCCGGGTTTTATCGTTCATTCCTAATATCACATATTCTCCTTGTCTTCATATATCACATATTCTCATTGTCTATCACAATGAGAATATGATATTCACAATGAGAATATCACATATTCTCCTTGTCTATGTTGTCTCCTTGTCTTCTTTTTATGATGTTGCGTTGCACCTTTCCAAATCAATGTATTACGTTTTCGTCCCTTTTGACTCAACAAGCGCACGCAAGCTTTGTGTGTTTCATACCACATTCTAGTTGTGGTGCCTTCAACTACAAAAGCGCAATCTAATCACCAGAAGAGCAGTATATGCCACTTTGTTGTGGCGTGGACCAAGGCAGCAGGTGGTGTGTTCCAAATAAAACTTCTTATTTGGCTGAACTTGTGGCCTGTGAACGGAAAGTCAGATTACGGTGATACAAACTGGCACCAATAGCGGCGAACCAAGCGTCAGCCGTCGATCAACTGGCCAGAGACGACGGGCGTTGGCATTTATACATTTGCCTTGGAATATTCCAGCGTTATTGCGAGCGAAGAACTCAGTTCCTGAAGAATATGTAATGTTTGTGTTTTGCGCGCAATTCCATCGGATGGCTCTGCGATTATCTCCATGGTTCTTGATCAATAGGCGTGGTTGTGCAAGGCAGCACTTTCACGTGTAATGGGGCGATAACAAAACTTGAGAAAGGAGTGTGGAAATATTTAGTGGGGCCTCCAGTTTTGATTGATTGATTTGTGGCGTTTAACGTCCTAAAACTACGATATGATTATGAGAGACGCCATAGTAGAGGGCTCCGGAAATTTCGACCACCTGGAGTTCTTTAACGTGCACCCAAATCTGAGCACACGGGCCTACAAAATTGCCGCCTCCATCAGAATTGCAGCCGCCGCAGCCGGGATTCGATCCCACGACGTACGGGTCAGCAGCCGAGTACCTTAGACACTAGACCACCGTGGTGAGGCGGGGCCTCAAGTTGAACATTTACCTCACTGAGCCATAAGGTTCCCTTAAGTTATCTGGAATGCTGAACGGGTGGCCGCTCGTGGGTGGAGGGCGCGGTGAAAAAACAGTGTCACTTGGGCAGTACGCCACACTGGTAGCAAAATTTATATTACGTTGTCTTGCGCCTGAATGTTAGCATCAGCGGTCTGTTAGCGCTAGCAAAATGCACCGTATCGTGAGCGCTAGTCGTGCTGCATAAGTAAACCGACCAGCCAAGCCCTCCTCCCTAACGGTGCCCATAAATATATGACAACAACGTTTTGCTGCACAGTAGCCTAATTTGATATGCTCTGGGACGCCAGCCTTGCGTTTTATAGGAAGACCACGCATGCACAGAACATGGCTATGTTGTTCCACCAGAGGGTTTTTCTGCGTATTAAAGAAATCACAAGAAGCGCTTCGTATATCCCTTCACCATGCACGTCAATTGTGATTCAGAGGCTTCAATATGCTACATAAATTGTTTCGCATTTCCCATGAATACAACCGAACAGTTTGTGCTTCCATAATAGGAAGTTTTAAATTACAGTTTGCAAGTGTGCGAGCGTTACAAACGTAGCGGGTGCTATATTAGTTTTAGAAAAGAGTTTGCCCTGCTGCAAACCGCAACGCACAATCGCAGCGACACCGTAGCCTTTAAACCAGCGTTTGCAGGCCAATGCAGGCCGCGATCGCCGCACGCTAATTCAGATCTTCTGCGTGCGGGCCGCGAACGCCGACTCCCGTTACGACGCATGCGCAGTGGCAGCGATCGCACCACAAGAGCTCGCGGTGCGCTATTCGAGAACTCCCTATTATCGCGACGTATGGCAACGATACGAAGGCGCGGCGCAAAGTTCCCGATTGTTTCATTTCGTTCCAAGAAGAGTCCCGCAAAGTGCTGCTGAAGATCGAACGCACGAGCTGTGGCGCAAAGCACGCAGAGGCGTTTTCTCGAATCGTTCCACGTATGGGCGCACCTGCCGCAGTGCATTCACTCCAGCCCGCCGTCTCTGTACACTATATTAGCGTGAAGCAAACCCCACATGAGATACCGCCGAGTCACGTATCCACGATTCCGGAGGCTCTCTAAGTAAGACGCTTTGCGGTGGGGGCTGAGCAAAGCACGACTGGTCGAGAAATTCGTGCGCCGAGCGTGTTTTATTTTACTTTGACTCGCTTTGAGCGCGCACGCTTCTCTGGGCGAAAGCGACAGACACTCTTACGGGGCTCTTTATGCACCGAGAACGTGCGGATGGTTTTTCATTCTCTTTACTCTTCAGGTTTATTTTTCTTGACGATCTCTTTAGGGCCGTGGTTTATTCCGACGTTGCTTGCGTGTGGGAGGGGGCGAGGCAGCGGCATTAGCAAATATGCAATAGTGCTATGGTGTCTTCGTTTGGTGGGGAAAAACTGGTTTCGGTACATTGCCGAAGAGAGCTGGGAGCGTGACTTGAGGAGCCTTACCATGCAAGTATAAAAGAATGAAAGCAAAAAAGTCGCGGTTTCGGCACAAGGCCGAAGCACTGATTGCGAGAGCAGCATTGCAGATTGTTTTACGAAGTAAGGCTAAGATATTCAGGAACCATACGAAACGCAGTGAACACAGTCGAATGTACCTTGCGCTGCAGCGTTCCTAGCACGCACAGCAGCACGGCCTTCCTGTGTCTGGGCACGCACGGGAGTCCAGCTTGCTTCGGCGTGACTAGCGTGCCACTGAAACTATTCGTACGACGCGGGGTGGCATCACAAAGGCCAAAGTACATACAGTGTTTTCGCCGACGTTTGTCGGGTGTTTCCGTCCTTGATGTCAGTCGACGTCGACGACGACGCCTGTATGGTAGCGAAAAGTACAGTTGCAATGCACTTTGCCAAAACGTCCACCTCAGATTGTCCCAGACTTTGCAGTTTGAGCGTCGACGCCGGGAGGAACTGGATGGTGGGAGAAGCTTGCTTCCTTATTGCTTGTGGCTTGATATATGGCTCCCACTGACTACACTCTAGTCAATCGGGATGCTTAGCAGGAATGGCTATATTTGCTGAACGTATGGCCACAAGGACTTGCCACAAAGGATGCCGAATTACGGAGGTTCTAAGTTACGAGTTTGTGTTTCTTCTTGACATATCCAGAGATGGCGCTACAAGTAAACCAACGGCACGGATGTTTTTCGGTGGAACAGTCTCATTTTTCATGCTGCATAAATAAAAGCGAGGCATACAAGCCTGGTTTAAGAATGTTTCTTTTAGGTCCATTCACAGTAAGCCAGTGGTAATCGATGTATCTATATATAGCTCACTGCTAGGGAGATAGATAGCATGAGCGGCGTGGGCTAGTTGGACAACGCAATGCGTTGAGAAGCTAGCAATCCTTGAAATATTTTTACTCTGTAATCTTTTTACTCTGCAGTCGCTTCCATAGGCAATCTGGCTTCCATAAAAATTTGCCCTGGATCAGAAATGTGTCTTGCTTTCACTCATGAACAATTCAAGGTAAGATGCTTTTTGTGATGAGGGCCCAGATCATTGACGTCCGGTACGGATCCATTGTGTATAGACAATAAATCATAAGATCGAAGGAGTTTTAAATTCCCTCTAAAGACAGAGGCCTGCTGAATACTTGGTAATGAATTAGGTTGTACAAACACACCATTAAAGAAGCCGTAGAGTTGAAAACACAGGGACCATGGAAGGCGACCTTACGACAGGACCAAGGGACGGTCATGTCATGATGATCTCACCACGTGCCGCTATGCGATTATGTCATTACATGCAACTATCATGACACTAGAAGATTTTGCGACATGCGACGTCATTAGGGCGTCGCATGATGAAGACACAACAAGTCGGTGCAGCAGTCGCGCGGCCGGAAAAAGGTCCCGTGGATTTTTGCACCATTTCATTCGCTTGCCATTTTTGCCCCCAGAAGTCACTGTACCGAAAGACGCTTAACGCCCACACCTCAATAAGTTTTCACAGAGACCCTTTAGCGGCATTAGTTTGGTCGCAATATAGCGATACGCCTCGTGACCGATTGGCTCTCATGGTGTCGCCCTTATAAAAAAGCGCCCGCTGCGGAAGAAAAGCCCAACCCAATAAGCGGCACTTTGAAATGAGGCCTCCTATTTCGCGAGTCTCCTCTCGAAAGATGACGGTTTAGGACACACGAAGAGAGATACGGCAATTTCATTCCAACATTACTGCATTGTGGAGCGATCGCCCGCTTTTTTTCCCTCCTTTTCTTCATTCAATCTCGCTGGATACAAAACTGAGCTCTCCCGCGCAATATCCTTCACCGCAATACTCGGCCACTTCTCGTCTTCGTCGCCATCTCCGAGACCGTGAAACTTGATCGCCTTAAACTTGGAGATATCGTCTCCCACAGCCAACAATCCAGCAAGTTAATTTCAAGACCCACTTCTTTCCAAAACTCTTGAAAAGTGTCAAGAAAGAAGCAGGAAAAGAGTGCAGGGGCAATAAAGTCGCCCCGAAACAACAAATAAATGAAAATACCATCAATTAGGAAGGTAAAATGGTATACAAAATGACAATGAAAAGCAAAACAGAAAAAAAGAACGTAAGTCAAGCAATGAAATTGTAATAAGCAATTGTAATAATTTTTTTTTGTGGAGCATACGAAGAAAAAGTCACGTGAAGGGAATGGGGGAAGTAGCCGGTGTTCAGGAGTTGTCATTCGTCACCGGAGTCATTACATAACCACAACTTTTTTTGGTGGTGGTCTATGAAAACCTCATCCACGTCTGCAGAAAGCCAGCAATCTTGCATGTTTTATGAGTCGCCCTTCATTTTTTTTTAATGGAAAATTGGCCACCCAGGGAAAACAACGAAATATAGAGGTGTTTGAATGCTTCGGCTATATACGCCACTCTTTTTATATGCTAAACTGTTGTTCACTGTACTTGTAAAAGAGTTAAAGAGAGAATTGAGTACTGGTTATGAGGACATATAGTGAAACCAGAGTGCTGTTTACAGCATGATTATATGCGCCCGGTGATGTAAAAAATTTGGCTTCGTCTTTATGTTATGGTGAAAATGTGCTCTTTTTTTTTTTGTTATTGGGTTTTGGCAACGCAACTAGGCATAACTCAGGGTTGACAAATAAAAGACTAATAAAGCATCTCCTAGAAGAAATATTGGCCGACGCAAATAACTAAGGAAGAATAATACAAAGAACAATAGCACCGTGAGCATCGAAGCTACTCCTATCACCCTACATAATTCGTTTGGCAAAAAGTCTGTGTAGTATTATATACCGTCTCTTGATATATAAAAAATATTGCGAGTTTCGCTAATTGGCTTTTTGTAAAGCGCTATATATGTGATTACATATTGGGTGTTTGCGACACTGTTTTGTGTGTGAACCTCACAATGATGTCACTGCATCTCGAGTCATCTTTAGTGTCGTTATGGGTGGTCAGTTCGGGCGTATGTGATTTTTTCAGGGTGTGACTGTCTTATATGTGCCGTCTCCAGGTGGGGTTCACATGAACAACTGCCGAAAAAGCTGCACATCTGCAGTGCCCTGCTGTAAGTTTTTACAGTGCGTTATTTTTATACAAAACGTACAAGAGGTGGAATAAATGAACATGATGAGGTCGAATTTCTCATCTCTCTGCAAATGCTGCAGACCACTAGCATCGGCAGTCAGAAAGGCTTTCCCTTCCGAGTTGGCCATGCAAAACAATATCAACTTTTATCTACATATATGCAGTTAATTTTACATGCTTGTTTTATGCACGCTGCATAGTTAACACTCATTTGTGTTTTTGGATAGCATTTAACAAATGTTCAAGTTCTCTGTCACAGCGTTGTCGACAGTATTGATTGGTCTTCCTTTATTATTCGCTGTTAGTTAATTATCGACTACTTTCCCCGAGTGATTCAAGTAAACTTTCAAATTTTTGGGCGAAGCTCGTATTGCCTGGCGGTGTTGCCATTGGAGTCGCTGGCGGCGTACACGAAAACTCCGGCAAGTATTTTGTCACAGAAATGGGGCAAACTCCAATGTACACAAATTTTACCATTGACTATTTAAATTAAAAAAAATATGTAATGAATTGTAGAATCAATCTAACAGCCTTCATTTACGAATAATTTCTCGTATGTAGGTAGAAAAATCGTAGAAAAGCACCACGCACAGAAAGAAAGAATATAAGAGTTAAAGGAAAGAAAGAAAGAAAGAAAGTAGAAAAGAAGGAAGTGTAGAAGGCAGGCATGCATGCACCATGCTTCTGTTGCTCCTATATTCTCTCTGGAAGAACTGCTTATAAATTTTTCTAAGCATTTTTTAATTAACAAAGAAGGAAGAACAATCCCCAGGTCAGGCGTCGTTATGGTCATTATTTGGTCTCTATTAGTTTCTCAGATTACGATTCTGAAGAAGATAATGGTAATTTCATTGCATATACATGGTAAGTAACGAACACGCCATAAATATGCGTGTTCTGCAACACGCCTTTTACTGACACTGCGCCGTTAAAAGGCATCTCATTTCAACCTTATAGCAACCACGTTTAAAGAACGAAACAAAATAAACAGAACAGCGGGACTTTTCTCTCGGTTTATATTACAAAACATTTGATGAACAATGCGAAACGGCTCTCCGTGACATATATTTATTCATACTATACAAACGCCTCAGTCTAGGTTAAATTAATAATTAGTCTAGTAAACAACGGTGCATAGGTTCGACAGAAAATGCTTTCCTGTCGAACCTAAGCTCCCCTAATGAGCGAACATGGCTTGCATTTAGGTTCGACAGCAATCCCTAATGCGAGCCCCGGAATCACAATAAGGGATTGCCCACTAATAGGCGCACCTGCCGCTTGCCTAGAAGCCTTACAAGCGGCCGCCTTTCGAAACCAGGCGTTCCTTCTTCGAAGAAAGCCATTGTGAACATGGCGCGCTTATTAGGAAGTCCTTTAAGTGCCGTGCAGCATACTTCCTGCAAGGTAATATTATTCGATGGTGAATGATGTAACGGGGCTCACACACTTTGATGTATATGCAACGCACCGATCCCAAAGAGGCATGCATGCGGATTTCTTTACTGCGTAAAGACCGAACAATACGCAGTACAAACTTGTCATTCCGGCGAAGCGTGAGGCGACGCTCATGTCTGATGTTTGTTATGCAAGACGATAGCCTGGATGTAGGAAACAATGGTGCAAGATGCCTATTAGAAACCTGAAAAGTTTATTCAGCGGCCCTAATTCATTCAAGCTTAAGAAAAATATGTTTGCCCTGAATTCTTACAGATGCTAGAGCCAAGGCTGATGGCAATACCGCCTTACAAGAGGACTTGATTTGTTTAGAATGCAAACTGTTAACATAGTGATTCAACGTTATATCAGAAAAGCTTACTTTATTAACTTAAATAGTACACCAACAAAGCAAAGTAAACTTAGGCTTGCTGGGCAAAGCCACATAAACGAAGAGGCAAAAACGACTGTTCCACACTCGCCGTAATGGCAATAGGCAGCGCTGACTGACGCTCCCACGTTTGAATGCACGCGTTAAAAACGACGCTCCCGAGTTTTAAAAAGTGGACGGGGCAATGACCGCTACCGTAACTTAGTGGCGTAGCATGGAACGTGTGATTCGAAAGTCGCAGGTTCGGATCCAGTTGATGGCAAGATATCTTTTCGTCCAACTTTTTTCTTCTAATTTACAACAGTCATTTTTAATCACATCCTTTATAGTTACCGAGTCATAATTGCCCATTAGCTCTCATCGATATACTGTCTATCAAAAAAACAAGAAGTGTAGAAGGGTTGATAGGTGGGCTAGCTGGTATATATTTTTAATGTTTCATTGGGAGCACAAACTAACGGGACGCAAAGGAAAAGACAAACGAGCACAGACTGGAACTCGGTTTATTCAACGAAGATAATATATACCAGGAATGCAAGAAGGAAAAGGGAAATACAAATTTCCTGCCTCCTGTAACACGGGCACGGCTCAGCGGGTTTAGAGATGTGGGGAGTGGAAAGTAAATATGATAGAAAGAAGAGAGGAAAGAAGGAAAAGGGGACAGGCATATGACTAGGGAACGTCTTGTCAGTGCAGTCAGTAGAACTAAGCGAAAGCGTTCGTCTATAAGGCGACGAGGTTCGCAAACGCACAGAACTCGAGCAAGGCTCGGAGGGTTTGCTTTTTCGAGTGCGCGGGACAAAATATGTTTTCCTCCGTTGCCGCAGACAGACCGAGCGGGCGATAATGACTCACCATCACACAGCACTCTGTGGCCAGGGCAGTGCAAGAGTGAATCTATGACATGGTCAAACGCTTGGTTGATAGAATGATTTTGCAGCGAATACATCCAGGCACCGCCCGGATTTATATACGATCTGATTCTTCTCGTCACCGAGAATCCGAAGAGACCATATTCTAAGGTGGGTGATCATTTTTCGAGATTTTGCGACCGAAAACCAGCCCCCACCAAGCAGCGTCTACTATTCCTACGACCGGCGCTCCGCGTCGACTGGGGCGGCCTCGCGATAGCCAGGCCTCGGCGTTCGCGCCATACAGGCCGTAATCATCATTAATGAAGGTATCGCAGCAGAATGAAGACGCCACCTAACGGGAAGACGAAGACGTCACCCAACAGGAAGATGACACAGGCAACGGGTGGACAGAAGTTCGAAACAGAAAACGTGCGAAGAAAGGTAGCCAGGAACTATAGCCCTAGCCCTACCCGAACGCCTAGAACGCGTGGTGCAAATCTGATATCCCGGATAACCAGAGCCAGCAAAATGCCAAGACTGCCGACAGGCGACTTCAAGATAGTTATAAGGCCAAGAGGAGGACTGCAGCTATCCAAGCTCAGCTTAACGGAGCTAGACAAAGCTGTGTATGAAGCGGCCGAGATCCCTTATGAAGAAAGAGAGACGGACACGATTTGTCCGAATAATTTTCAGAACATCTTGCTCGTTAGCACCCCAAACCAAGACCATGCAGACAAGTACCAAGGCATCAAGCACATCAAAGCCAACGCAAGTTGTATGAGGTGGGAGCATACGAGACGGCCCCGGAACTCACTGCCAAAGGTGTAATCAAAGGAGTTCCTTTGAACGAAACCCCACGGGACATCACCGCAGCTATTATTACAGCCCGAAATCCTACAGCGATCGCAGATAAACGTCTTTGCAATACCACGACAGTGATAGTCCTTTTTGACGGCAGCAGAGTCCCGACGCACGTTATGTACAGAGGAGTGCTCACACGCTGTTCACTATACAGGAAACAAGTTGACTTTTGCAAACAATGCAACAGACTTGGGCACAAGAGTGACGTGTGTTGGAGGCCAAACGACAAGCTATGTGCGGGTTGTGGAACACCTGATCCGAGCGAAACCCACCACTGTAAGCCACGATGTCAGCTGTGCGGCAAGGATCATCCCACGACTGACAAACTCTGCAAGGCCAAGTTCAAGACACCCTACATCGTAAAACAACGCCAGTGGTTCCGACAACTTCAAGATACGCTCGAGGAGAACTACCCCCCTATCACCAAGCCAACCGAACGCGGGAGGTCCAAATTCCGAACGAGGGCAACGCCTGGGTCCAGATCAAGGTCCTGGTCCTGCGCAACGCCCCGCGGCCACACCACCCAGTCTCCGGGACCGAGAAGGCGCACTACATCCCGTTCCAGATCCCAGTCTAAGCCAAAAAGTGGCAATGGCCATCAAGGGAACCCAACATTCACGGTGAGCTGGTCAGACGTGGCTAAAGGGACGCGCCCTGAGCCTTCGGGGGAGACTGCGCATAATGTCAGTGATATAGCGGAGCTGAAAAAAGAAAACGCTGAGCTTAGAGAATTGATATCACAACATACTCGGGAAATTCAAAGTCTTAAAAACTGCACAAACAAAACTTCTAGTCAAATGCGTTCCGCGGCCCAAGAGCGCCTCGAAGAAATGCCAGATAACCGAATGGACGAGGACAGTACCCCGCCACCTCTTAAAAGGAAAGCTCAGGCGTCTAATGACAAAACTACGGCGCAAACCTCGAACATTAATCAAACATTGTCCGAAATGCAGAAAGCAGTTAAGGAACAGGCAGAGGCAACCAACAACCTCTCGCTTGCAATATCCATGATCAAGAATAGACTAGATAAACTCGAAGCTAACGTAGCCAATCTCAACCCTAGGACACCTCCGGTACTTCCAGCTACGAACCTTCCGATAAGCACTGAAGGAAATTCACACTTATCTCAAGGCACCACATCAATGGCTATATCAACTAATTTCATGAGGCCTGCCTCCTTTCACCCTCCTTCCTCTTCGATAGCCAACTCAAAATAGGGAAGCCCAGAAAAAGGGACTTAATTATTTGGCAGTGGAATTGCAGAAGCTATGAGGGGAAGAGAGCAGTCTTGCAACAACACTTTAGAGACAGAACCAAACCGGATGTTCTAATTTTGCAGGAAACCCATGCTTTAGCTAAGCTACCGGGATATCAGGCGATCGGCCCCTCAACAGGGGATATTAGAACACTAACCACTTTAGTAAGGAAGGGACTCGTAGCAATCTGCCACGACACCCGCATCACAGAAATTGAACATATACTCGTACAACTCGCCCCTAAAAGAAAAAAATCTCCGAGCATATTTATTCTGAATTTGTACAGCCATCCCTCACGCATACGACAACGCTTCCTTCTTCTCTTTAAGAAGGCCGTAGATATAGCGGGACCCAATCCACTCGCCATAGGTGGAGGCTTTAACGCTCCACACAGTGCTTGGGGATACGGATACACAAGAGCCAAAGGAAAAACGCTATGGCAGGATATTCAAGAAACAGGCTTAACTCTCATCACTGACCCCGACTCCCCTACGCGTATGGGAACTGGGCTTGCAAGAGGCACCACTCCAGACTTAACGTTAGTTCGTAACGCGGGGACCGCTAAATGAAAAAACACATTCGATGATCTGGGGAGTGATTATCGAATATTAGAAATCAGGATAGAAACCATGGCTGCCGCAAAAATTCAGAGACAGATTAGATGGACTGACTGGGATAAGTTTCGGAAAGTCAGAAACGCGAAAAAACAAGACCCTATCAGCAATATAGAAGATTGGATCAAAGATGTTAATAACGACGTCAGCGAGGCAACGCGAAGTATCACTTCAAGTCCACCCCTAGAGCAGATTGATAGCCGTCTCGCACACATGTGGGAGGCCAAGCAATCACTGCAGAATAGATGGCGGGGACAGAGGCACAGCAGGCCCTTGCGCAAGCGCATAGCCAAGCTGAACAAACAGATCGAAGAACATTGTAAGCAGCTAAGCAAACAGTAATGGGACCAAATTTGTAATAGTCTCGATGGCCAAATGAATGCTGGTCAGACATGGCGCATGCTCAAACACCTGCTAGACCCAGATAACACCAAATCAGCACACAAGCAAACCTTGCGTAAACTGGTGCACCAGTATAACGGCAGTGAGGGGGACTTTATCGCTGAGGCTAGCAACACGTACATTCCCGCCATGCCTGTCATAGAGCACGAACCATTTCCGGAGGCCCGAACGAGCTCTTAGATGAGGAGTTTACTATGGCTGAAATCAGGGCCACGCTACAGAAGCTAAAAACCAAATCTGCCCCGGGACCAGACGGGATCACTAACAGAACACTACGGAACCTTGACGACCAAGCCATAGAGAACATCACGCAATATATTAACGAGTGCTGGACCGAGGGCACTATACCAAAACAGTGGAAAAAAGCTAAAGTAATCCTCATCCCCAAGCTCGGGAAACCCCCCGATCTATCGAATTTACGCCCCACATCACTAACGTCTTTTGCTGGGAAGCTGATGGAACACGCTTTTCTAGACAGAATCAACACTTATCTTGAGGAGAACGAAATCTACCCAGATTCCATGTTGGGGTTCCGCACACGGCTCTCCACGCAAGACGCCATGCTGCAAATTAAGCAGCAGATTTCAGACAACAAAACAAGAGCTACCCGGGCGATCTTAGGGTTAGACCTTAAAAAAGCCTTCGACAAAGCATCGCATACGGCTATCTTACATCAGATCTGCCAATTAAACTTAGGATCAAGAGCGTATAACTATGTGAAGGACTTCCTAACAGACAGAATGGCATCTATCGTAATGGGAGAACTGAGATCTGAGGAAAGGCTTATGGGTAGTGCTGGTACCCCGCAGGGTTCCGTCATATCGCCAATGCTGTTTAATTTCATAATGATAGGACTCCCGGCGCGGCTGAACTTAATATACGGAATACATCATTCTATATATGCAGATGATATCACCATCTGGGCGCGTGAAGGCAGTGACGGAGAGATAGAGCAGAGACTACAGGAGGCCGTCACCACTATTGAGGAGTATCTTGATGGTACTGGCCTCGAGTGCTCGCCAGATAAATCCGAACTCCTCCTCTATCGCCCCACGCTTAAAGGCAGACCACCCAAGGGATACAACCGTGACCGTGCTTACGAAGAGATCCCAATTCACACCAAAAACGGCAGGACTATTCCTATAGTGCAACAAATCAGAGTCCTTGGACTCATCATCGAGTCTAAGGGTACAAATGGTGAAACCGTCAAGAGGTTAGTAACCAAAGTCACCAACGCAATACGGCTAATCAAGAGAGTCACCAACAAACACCAAGGCATGAAAGAGGCTAACGTCATCAGGCTTATTTATTCATTCGCCATAAGTCACATTATATACGTAGCGGCATATCTAAACTGGTATACAGCCGAAAAACTCAAAATCAACGCACTTATACGAAAGGCGTACAAACAAGCTTTGGGCCTTCAAGATAGCACCAGCAACGAAAAACTGTTTCAACTGGGCTTACATAACACTTTAGAGGAGCTGATAGAAGCGCAACAGATTGCCGAGTTGGAGAGGCTAGCCAGCACGCGCACAGGACGGAGTATCCTTGACAAGTTGGGGATAAATTACCATAGGCAACAAGGAATTAAAGTGTCAGTTTTAAAGGTGATCAGGGAAAAGATCCAGGTCCCCAATCTGCCCAAAAACATGCACCCCGAATTTAATCAGGGCAGAAGAGAAAGCCGCGCTAGAACTCTGCTTAAGGCTTACGGCAGAGACAAGGAAGCGTTGTTCGTAGACGCAGCGGAGTACCCTAGTCACAAATCCTACGTTGCGGCAGTAATAAACACCGACCGCAAATGCGTAAACGCGTGCTCCATACGCTCGGCTAATTCAGAAATCGCGGAAGAGGTGGCTATTGCACAGGCCATAATTTCCCCAAAGTGTAGGTATGTCATCAGCGACTCGCAGTCAGAAATCCGTAACTATGCACGAGGAAGAATATCTCCCGAGGCAGCCAATATACTCCTCCGCAAGGCAAAGCTCATATCATCCGAGGAATTCGAAGAAAGGTTTATTATATGGTTCCCAGCCCACACCCCGTGTGCGTCGCTCATTCCCAACCTCAACGAGGAGGCTCACCGCGTAGCGCGAGGTCTCACTTACCGCACTCGCAATTTAGCTTCACATGAGGTACTGGGAGCAGATGAGTGGTGGGAGAGGGACAGAATATTTAGGTTCTGCGACATTATCCAAATATACCAAAAGTCGAGGCGCAGATTTCCACCACCTAGCTCCACATTAGACAGATCTCAGGAGGTTGACAAGAGGCGACTTCAAGCTAGAACATTTCCCAATCCGAAGCACCTAAATCGCATCTACCCCGAACTATACCCAGATGACTCGTGTAAACTATGTAGCATGAGACGCGCCTCCCTAGAGCATATGTTATGGGAATGCACACAGATACAGGACGCCAATGCATTCTCCCCAGAACAGCTTGGGGCGCGGTGGAGAGCCGCGCTGATCAGCTCAGATCGGACAGATCAAATATGGGCCATCCAGGGAGCACGGGAGGCGGCTGAGAGACAGGGTCTCTCCACCGCCCCTGGCGCGGCTTAGGCCCACGCCTCAATCCGCTGGTTAAATAAAGTTTGCTCACTCACTCACTCACTCACGCTTGGTTTCAGAGCGAGTTTAGGCCTCTAAAGTTCTAAAAACGCCGTCGTGTCTAGGACCATCTGCGGTTTAACTCGAATCTATCTGCGCTAAGAATTAACGAAGAAATAACCTGGCATGACCTAGAGCTGAAGCCTAGCAATGACCTTGAAGCAATCAGAAGAGTGTTCATGTTCATCCAGTCTCGCTGTTTGTAGTGCCTTGTGGCTTTGTGCATACTTTGTAATTTTTTTAATTGTTGCGTCGTATTCCTTTCATTTGGTTTCTTCTTCTCTGTACCCATTTTTTATCTTTCTTGTTCTATTTTCTTTCTTATTTTTGTTTTTTACCTCTCTAAACTTTTCTTTACTCGGTTTCTTTCTTGCTCGGTTGATATTGCTCTTTTTTCTATATTTTTGTGTCTGTTTCGTTTGTTCTTTCAATATATGTTTTTATGTGCTCATAACGTTCATTTCACTCGCTCTACTTCTTTGTATCGCTTAATTTTTATCATTTATACGTCGCTGTTTCCTCTCTCTTTTCTATCGCACTCCTTCAAGTTTTTCACGTGCTTGGCTTCACCCAGCAGAGTTTTCACTTAATCTCAGAAATTCTAAACTTGGTATATCACCCACTTCCCGTGGAGCATACCCAGCTGCGCACTTCTATACGGCTGAGCACAAATCACGGAAAGCGTAAACAGCATCACAGTTAAAAGATTGCTTGCGCCGTTAAGCAGGCAGACAGATATGTGGCTTCTTGCGACTGCACGTCCGTTCCGGAATCTTCCGTGCCGTCATCACTCTAAAATCTTGTCGTATACCTACGTACTCCCCTTCAATACACGAACTCCCACTCGCTGTCAATTGACTAAGCTATGAAGATGATATTTTTTTTTCAGATTTTTTTCTGCGATAGAAGTACGAAGTAGGTCGGCGAGTGATGCGGTGAATGTTGTCATGCATACTACAGCAGCTTCATTTTACGCGTGGACAAGTTTCTTGTTAAGAGGTACCCTATTAATGCACTTGGCTCTGAAGATTACCAAGTGAACGGCACCATTAATTAACAATCTTTTTCTTGCTTCCTTAGTACTTGTATTCTTCGTGCGCTCAACGCCACGGTCGGAAGTTAATCATAAACTAACGAGGCTAATCAGCCTGGCGGGTTCAATACGGTGACACTTTCGCGGCCTATAAGCATACTTCGAAAATTAGTGACTGTGTCGGAAGATGTATTTTTCAAATCAAATAAGGCAGTACAGCGCTTACGGAGAGCTCCACTGACACTTTTTTGATTACGTTCAAACGTTTCGAAACATACAGCTCGGGTTTCATACAGAGAAATATAATCAGAAGCACGACACGTACACATACACTAAGCCTGCAGAAATACGCAAAACTGCTACAGCTAAAGCTTGAAGAGCGGCCTTTCCAGAATCCGTTGTAGACTCTCTTGTGGCCACTACTACTAGTTTAGATGCAATATAGTCCTCTTAGCTCAAATCACCATATTTCTGCGAATTTGCGTACAAAGCACTATGCTACTATCA
Organism: Rhipicephalus microplus; assembly: GCF_043290135.1. Lineage (NCBI taxonomy): Eukaryota > Metazoa > Arthropoda > Arachnida > Ixodida > Ixodidae > Rhipicephalus > Rhipicephalus microplus. The sequence continues at coordinate 100,499,367 of NC_134708.1, forward strand.
ACCACTTCGTGCTGAAGCGGGGCACCCATTATGCGTCGACGAGCATTTTGTTATATTCCTTCGCTCTCTCTTTTGTTGATGCTGCAGTTGGTGACGACGAAGGTTTATGGCTGTGCTTTCTGTAATGAACGGGAAGCGTTAAGCCACCCACTCATTATTCACTTACGATTGTATGATGTCCAGAGTTTTTTTTTTTAAGGCAATGTACTTATCTACATTAGTGACTGATCTTTGAAGGTTCAGTGCTTTTGGGTTTTATAGCACCTTTACCTTTCCTTTTTATTTTAATTTTTTTCTGCAATCACTTTCAGCATCGTCAGTCTAAAAAGTGTATCAGAGATTGTCTCGGGCTGTTCATGCGCATGATCATCGGAAAATAAACGTTTGTATATCAGTCTTTGTTAGTGGACGAAAAGATAACGTGCTGCCAACAAGGACCAAACTTGCAATATTCGAATAATGCATCCGATGCTCTCGCAACTCAGCTACAGCAGCGGGGTAGACATGTACATTTAACATTTAAGCCTGGCAGTGTCAGTCAGCGCCACCAGCCAGTATATATATATATATATATATTACAAACACACTACTTTGAAGGTTCAAGGCCAGGCTGCTATAGATATGTGCGAGGACTGTATGCTGCATGCATCTCACGTTTTTAAGGCGGCCCCTGTCCTCATGAATGCAACAGTTCAGCCTCTGGTCGTCTACACGTGCGGTTGAGTCAGGTGTAGTGATCAGAAAGGGAACTCATGTCATCAGTGGTGGAGCCGAGCGTCCCTGTCTACTGTGGCACTGGCAGTATTATTGCGAACAAAATATTGAGAGCCACAGAGCGTCACGCCGTATAGGTAACTTACCTCCGTGTGACATGGACCAACCCCTGACACTGGCAACGTAGCTCTGGTTCAGTGAGTCCAGGCAAAGACATTTCCCTTTCGTTCAAATTCGAAAGTGACGTGACGTCATCTGTGACTTTTTCCTTATGCCTCGTGACTGTCACATGCGAGCAGAGCAAGACTTCTGGTCCTATGTGGCTGCGACGAGAAGTTTCGCTACTGCGCTATTCTGGTTACGAAAGCACACTATGCCAAGGTTTCACGTGAATACTATCGTTAGAACATGAGAGTTAGGCTAATTTAATTCTATATCTCACCGGACTTTAAAAATGGAAAGTTGGGTAACGCCTATGCAAGAAGTAACCACAACTGAGGAAAGGGAAAGACTTCAGCTCGAAGAGGAAGCCGCGGATAACTACGTACTTCTAGAACAAAAAAAAAAAAAAATCGGCCCCGTATCTGCATGTTTCACTGCAAATGTCGTCGAAAGACGATAGTCTTACACGTGCAGAGAGTGAACAAAACGTTTATTTGATGTTCTGCGCGAGAAAATTGGTTAACTGTACTCTGGAAGCGCTGCGTTAGAGAGTCTCGATCAGTGCTGCGAAAGCAAACGAGCGCATCAAGGCACGTTAGACACGTGCGCCATTTGGCAGTTATCTTCAAAAACGAAGGAAGGCGTGTGCGCCCACAGAGAAAGATGCGCGCCTGTCTTGGAGGCAATAAGGTGAAGAACGCAAAGCGACGGGCAGGTGCCACCGCCGTGCCGTCTTGGCAAAGTGTTAGAAACACTTGAGTTTTTGAGCATCGCGTTGCATTGTCAGCGCAGCGTACTAAACGCTACGGTCCTTAGAATTACTCATGTGTGCTTTTTGTATAAAGCCACACATAGAATATATTGACGTATTGTTATGGTGCCTCAGATATGCGCAATAACTGCTTTTGAATTGACAATCGCACAAGTATGAACGCTGAAACTTGAGCACTATTGGGGGGTGCTGCGGATAGGGTTTGCTGTTTGACGTATCATTGCGTGCCGTTTAAAATATCGCTACCGTGGACAAACAGACAAACGTACAGGCAGACAGACCAAAATTTTGGCGTCGAAAGTCCCGAAGAAAGACTTTCGTCTTTAATAAAGAGAGAGACGACGTTGAATATACAAGGTATAGCAAAGGAATATAGAAATAAAAAGACGGGGCAGTTTTAATAGAGAACGCTCTCACACAATACGATCATCGCGATGCTGCTGCTCAGGACTTCAGAAACAGAAAGAGAGCCTACAGGTTGCTTTGGTTGTGTTTGTACGCACGTTCACGCGCTACCTCATCGCTAGAAAATGAGCCACGCAGGCGGTGCACCACAAAACGCTGCGGTTTTGTTCGGAAAACGCCTGCGTCTGCCTTTCCTTTAGCCGACTAACCATTAGGCCCGTCATCATCATCCAAGTCCACCGTCACGCAGAGGGCTGTAAACACAAGCTCACCCGCTGCTGCACCTTTTTGAGCACTTGTACTTTCGTTTTGCTCCGTGAAAATAGCGTTCCTCCCCGCCGCGCCGCGCTCTACCCACACGCCAGTCACCCTCTCCCAGAAGCGAACGAACGCCATCGCCCGCTGGAAGAACGGAGGCCATGTCGTTTCGAACGCCGGTGGCTGTGTAGCTCTTCGCTTCTTTACCATACTCTCTGGCTCCTTTCTTCTTAAGCTGACTTCTGACCCCGTTTCTCTCTCGTCTACTTTGTATCTCTCTTCACCAGTGTGGGCAACTTCTCTCTCTCTCTCTCTGCCTCGATCATTCTTCACACCGGACGTCCCAGACGCGGTAAGGAACAACCGGACGTACTACGTACCTCTGCGCTAGCGGGCATTTCGCGGTAGGTCGGTCGCTCTGTCAGTCGGCCGTTCGGCTGGTCCGGATGGTGAATCGAGGCATCTCTACCGTATGTATCGGCGAAGAACAGGGAAGCAATAAAACGCTTTTTTGCGGGTTTTCCACCCCTATCTGTTTTTGTTTGTTGGGAACCGTATTTATCAGTCTATACAACACGTCCCTTAATTGAAACGTTCCCGGAGGCAAAGTGGGGTTAACCCATGTCAGCAGACATCGAGTAAAGAACTGCAAAAACAATGTGCTAATTTGCTTTATGGAGTCGATCAGCTTCATGATGGGACAGTCACAAGGTTTGGAACAAGCAAAGACTTCATGTTGCTTTCTTTTCCTTTCTTTATTTAATTTTTCTGTCCTAGCATTCAAAACATCCAGAAAACCATTTCGTGTGTGAACAAACACGTCACCATTCTTTAAAAAAATGCAATAGATTTTAACTCTGACAATACTCCTGCGCATGTAGTCGCGGCGTCAAGCAGGAGGGTGGGGAAAGTGCGACAGGATTTTTCCAATTACCTGCCCCCTTGAAGACGGTCAAAAGACAGCGCACAGGTGACCCACCTCTCTGTTCTGCCAATAGAGTTCACTCAGTGGGTACCAGGAAAGACAGTTTATGTTTGGCGCATGGTAGTGCTTCCGTTAAAAAAGCCGACACAAAAACCAAAAGACAGCCCAAAATTCAAGAGAAACATTCCAGCTATAGAAGCTATAACGAAGGTATCCAGGTGGCCAACCCATTTGATTCTACGCCTATGGCTTCCTCCGCAAACCCCAAAGGTCACAGCTCTCCACACTCCTGTAAAGGGGCCATGAGACCAATCTTACATCGTAATTTGTGTTATGAGTATAAATTATTGTGCGTTCGCCAATACGCTCTCAGAATTAAGGCGTATTTGGGCAATTCGTCAATGTCGTATTGAACATTTTATAAACACGTGACCGGTCTGAAAGTCTGGAAGCACCAGCACACTCGCGATCCCTGTCGCCGCAAGTAGAGCTTGCTCTGCGAGCGTCAGCGCTCCGGCAATTAGCGGCGTTGTGCCACGTTTATATTTTTTTTTTCAGAATCAAATGAATGCGCATAAAAACGCCGCACAAGAATGAAAAAGATGGTGACAGCTGCGCAAAGTATAACTGTTTGATCCATACCATTGGCGAGTGAATATATTTATGATGGAGAAGGGGGGGGGGGGGGCTCGCACCATATCGATGAGGTGAATTATGACGAACGGGGTGAAGCAGACGGAAGCACGGACGGACGCACGGATGCACGCGCGGAAGCACTGAAGCACGGATTGACTGACGGAAGCTTCGCCCCACTCATGATAGATGTAAAGTGCCCTTTCGCGTTATTAAATTTTAATTGATGGAGTGTTTATACAGTCATTCCCTCTTCTATTGATATGAAGAACCTTTTGGCGCAGTCATTCGTTTCTCAAAGAATGCACCTGCTAGCCCATAACCGTATGCTACTAGTCTGAAGTTGCATGTTCAGCTGCCTACGAAATTGTTATTTTTGCTTTGTTCAGCTTAGCCTTGAAATTGTGTGGTTCGCCGCTGCGGAAATGTAGGTAGAAGACGATCCACGCTACCAATGACGTCACACAGCCCATAGAGAATAAGCTGTTGGCTGTGGTGGGCGGCGACGTTTATAGCTGGCGACTTGTAGGACTTAGTTTACACCTACATACGCTATTACAATTTTCTAATACATATGTATAGAAAGAATGGACCTAGTGCTTCTGTTTCTTCTTTTTTCGCTGAAAACCGCGAAGTGTTGGGTGACTGTGTGATGGTTTCTTTTAAGTAAAAGAACTACACTGCGTCAGTAGCAAGCCTCCGACCACCTGCAGGTAAAGTGCGAGTGCATGCGGCAGTGAAGCTATTGATGCGCTGCCCTGCTCTCTTGGGAGTAATCGGCTTCCTCTTTCACTGGCCCTTCCCCAGCACCGCAGTCAAGGACTCGACAATCACGCCGCTGCCCTGCTCCCACCACACGTTTTTTTTTTCTTCTAATATATGAACTTGTTCTTTTCGCCGCACCGAAATGTTTCGCCAGTCACGCCCCAGCCGCTGCTCTCTTGTTATTACGCCTTCATATTTATATATTTCCCTCATCTCTTCGGGATTCGCGGCAGGAGCAACCGCATCAGACGTGCGCCGAGTATTCCGCGACCGTGCTGAGCGTGGATACTGATGCTCTTCTGTTTCGCCTCGCCTCGAAGTCGGCGCGGCGCTGTGCACGAATCTCCCAGCACACTAACAGAGAGTACACGTTCTGCTATGATGCGGTGAGCGCCGACCACTTCGTGACCCGTGTCTACTACGCATAAATGTGCCAGCCCGAAGGAGTTGGTGCACCTCGCTGCATGGGGGTGATGGGAAGATATTGCAAGGTTATCTCCTTATATCTTCGGAGGTTCTGTGCATGGACATTATACCTTTTTTTCATTACTTTTATATTCATTCTGCCCGTAATGTTGGCCCTCTCGCTGCTGGATGGTGGAGGAACATGCACTTTCAGTTTTCGAGGGGCTGTGCACGGCACACCGCTTTCCGAAGTCAGTGTTAAAAAATCCTGAGAAATTTAAGTCAAGATATCCTTCGTTAGCGGCTGCAGTACACAAACGTTTGATTCATGGATATGTGAGGTTTAGCGTCCCAAAACCAACATATGATTATGAGAGATGCCGGAGAGGTGGGCTCCGGAAAATTACACCAACTGTGGTGCTTTAACGTGCACGCAAATGTGAGCACACGGGCCTATAGGGCATTTTTTTTCCCTCCATCTAACATGCAGCCGCCGCATCAGGGATTCGATTACATGACCTGCGGGTCAGCTGCCGAGTACCTTATCCATTAAACCACCGTGGCGAGTGCTAGAAAAGGTTTCAACATCGTTTCATGCACGCACCACACTTTTGCAAGTAGGGAGTAGTTGTTTATTTGAGAAAGTGTGTACCAATTGAGCAAGCATAAGAGGAAAGCTAGCACTCGTTGTCCCACCGTAGTAAAGTTCCTAGCACGTGACACCTGAACGGCTGCCATCCTTAGAGGAGGTGACATTTGCTCTGGTTGCCCCGAGGGACCGACCATGATCTAGGATGCCACATTTACACAGAAATAAAAAAGCAATACCAACCGCATGGTAACAAGCCTTTCAGAGAGGGAGAGTGAGCGGGAAAATCCAGTAGTGGCACTGTCAGTGACCCACGTTTCGCGACGTGCCAGAACTACGGACATTGCGCGGGCGTAACACAATGCGTCCTCGATACGGAGGCAGCGAGGTGTGTCAGCACGAAACGATGACGAGAAACATACATGTCCGACCACCATCATATCCCTCCTCGCTCAGCCTCCAAGTGCAAAAGATACATGCATTTCATACCGGGGAACTACGAAGAAACAAACACCATGTGTCTGTATAGTTTTCGATTGCCACGGCGATCGGCTCGCTGGCGATGCACAATGAGAACGAAACCTGCAGGCACTGTACGCACTCTGTTGCGCGTACAGGCAATAAGATCGGACAATGAGACCGCACCCTCCGATGTTGGGGGCGGACAGAACGGAGTTCTTTGTGGGACGTCAATGGCTCCGAACTTCGGCCGTCGTCTTCTACGCTCGCTGCGTGCCGCGGTACGGCGATTGTGTGGCGACGGTAGAAACCTTATAGACGTACTCTTATTCCTCAGACAGTGAGACGTCGGGTAACTTCGCTAGCGATGCGAGCGTTGCTAAGCTGAGACAAGAAAGAGAATTGAAGGTTTCGTTCGTGACAACGTAGCGTGTTTGAGCCCCAACCACTGTGATCGTTTTATTTCTCTCACACAAGACACAGTGGTCCCCACCCAAACCAGAACGCATGTGTCTTGTGAGAGATAAAAGCAATTAAAAAATATCTTTATTGGAGAAATATTCGGGAATCCGTAAGCTTCGCCAAAAGTGGAACGCGACAGTAATATCATGTTTCTACGTGTAGTTCAAGCACTTACTGCACACCTTTTATTTTATGATGGTTGTCAAGAACTTTGAATTGCGGATTACTTCAATGTAATAGAAATGTCGAACGTGCCTTGTGTCGGCAAAGTATTCACATATGACCTTGAAACCCCCAAAACATAGCGAAAAAAAAAGCTAAGCTTCGCATGGTCCAACTTATCCCATAGGGCAACGCTTTTAAGTTTTTTAACATTTTCCGTCACTTCCTAATCTTACGTGGTTGTCTATAAATCATTAAATTCATTTCCCGGTGGTTCAATTAACTGGCCTTTTTAAAGTACAGAAAATCCAAAGAAACTTATGTTTTCTGACAAAACATAAAGAACTCACAAGAACATAAGAAGCGACGATGCGTTGTTTTACTGCCTTTCTCTCGCGTCAGCTCTCCAAGCTCTGAACTCACCAGCGCGAGGCCTCGTTGAAAGGTTCTTGTGTTCGAGGGAATCGCGTTCATTCCGGCGTAACAGAGATTTAAACCCATGTCGGGGGTCGTCGTTTCCTTCCTCTAACCTGGGCTTGTTCTCTATTTCGAATTCCACTGACATTGCTCCAAGGGAGTTTATTAGTGGCTGTTCCCCCGAGGCTATAACGCAGTTCTTTCCGTTGCGAGCGAATTATTTTTCTTTTCGATGGCGTAATTGAGAACTTCCACGCTGTACGTGTACAGCATGGCTTGTGAAACTGAGGCACCGAATATTGAAAAAGAAGACATGTGTTGCTCATCCAAATAGATTTCGGTATATATTACCGCGCAGCATGCTCCTTTAACCAAGAGCTTTAAATTAAACATGCGTGCTGCGTTCATCCGACAAAACCAGTTGTACCTGATTAGCATGGTTTATCAGGTTCAACAAGCGTACTGTTACACACTTTATCTCTTGATTTAAAGTACGGTTTGAAAGGCTGATGTACCGGATATCGAAAAAAAATTTCGAAAACAGAATTCTGTATAGATTTCGGCGCAGCTTGCTCGGCTAACCGAAAGCGTTGGGTTGAGGGTGCACGCTGTGCCAGTCTGATGGAGTCCGGTGCCTGATTAGCAATGCCTAATCATCGTTAGTTTTGGAACCTATTAGGTTCGAAGCTCCTTAGGCTCTGGGTCATTGCATCCTCTGGTGTAGTAGTAGTAGTAGTAGTAGTGCGTAGCCACTTCTAGTTAGTATTAGGAACTTCTGACTAGATGGCGTTGTGGGTATATGTCCTTGGAAATAATATCACTGGAAGGTGTTAGTGGTTTTAGCATAGTTCACGAATGGACGGATGGACAGACAGACTGACGAATAGGTGGACGGGTGGGCCGACATAGAGAGAGACAGACGAACGGACAGATGATTTTGTAGTTGAAAGACAGACAGACAGACAGACAGACAGACAGACACACAGACACACAGACACACAGACACACAGACAGACAGACAGATAGACAGACAGACAGACAGACAGACAGACAGACAGACAGACAGACAGACAGACAGACAGAGACGGACGGACAGAGAAGGGAGGTGTTCGCCCCACTCGCCATCATTCATTTCGTGAATATGCTGTGAACGTTTTATCCAGATCTTTTTGCCCTGTGAGAGAGAACCAAAAGACAACGCCCGGTATACGCTTAGCTGGCTCTTGATGATGATGCTGATGATGATGATGACGACGACAATGATGATGATGATGATATTGATGATGATCATCATCTATACGTACGGCTCATACCCACTCTGGAAGATTGGCCGACAGAAGAGATGAAACAATAATTGTATATCTGATGCAACGTAAAATGGCTCGATAAAAATATTTTATTACTTTGAAAATTTAAGGTCTAGATCATCCTGGTTCGATTAACAATCTTTCTGCAGCAGTACTCATGGCCCAGTGACAACGACCTAATCTCATTCTGACCCCGTCTCTCTCGTCTTACTGGCACCTTCAAATGACATCACGGTAATTTCGAATAGGGATATGGCGTGGTTAAAAACAAAACAAAACACTTGCACTAATCTGAAAGCGAAAAATAAAAGATCGCGACTTCAAGTTCTACTTTCCCGAGCTGTTCACGAAAAGCTTTTTTTAATACTTAACAAGGACATTTGTTTCCGCTACATAACTTCAAATAAAATTTAGTTTGTGAGTGGCTAAAATGCTGGCATAAAAACTCGTTATGATTCATTCTTTATGAATTTTAAGGGCGTCACCACACGCCGCAAAAAAAAGAACATATCGCAGTGGATCTTGACAAGTCTTCGGCAGTATTCGACGCGACGCCCTAATATTTTTTGAAATCGAAAATTATGAATTGTTTACAGAGTCACGATAACTAGCGCTGTCACGGAATGAAAACGCGTTACTCGACAAGAAATCACTTCGGTTTCTTTCGCTCCCTCGTCTTTCTTAGAATGAAAAATATCGACATCTCGATCAAGGGTTCTTCTTCTTTTAGATCAGAACCCCGAGTTTAGCACCAGCGGAAGGGATCTCCAGGGACGGCAGTTCATGAGCGCTCTGCGCGTTCGTAGAAAAATCTCATCTCCACACTCGTTTATCACAAGATCAACAAAAAGCGCATCGAAAACATCAATCACGAGACTGGAACGACCACAGATTCGTAGAAATAAAAATTGCAACACAAGGGTCGCTCTTAAACAGCAACGTTTTGCATAGAAGTCAGAAACCATTGGCCATAAACAGAAGTGAAATGCAAATAAAGAAGGTCCCATAGCTTTCCACATCAACTGTGCTGATGACTGCGGCGAAGCCGAATCCAAAAGAAAGACTGAGCAAAAACAAAGCTTCAATCTTTCTGCCGGAGCCATTCCAGCCTCGTCTTGGATCTGACGTACAATTTTCGGGCGCCTTTCGCTGGGAGCTATTCGGAGTTATCGTCGTGAAATAGCAGATTAAGTACATCAATTTGTATTCGAAAGAAAAGCAATCTTCAATTTTTCTATTTTTTAAAGGCAATCAAAGGTTCTCGCTTAAAGAAACCGCCACCTGTAATTATGAAATAAGTCAGGAAAGAGGGAGTGAGTTACACTGTTTTTAAAGCAAACGAAAATGAGAAGAAGGCATTCTGTAGAACAACGTCACATAGAGATGAGTGATCTGGGCTATTTGTGATATAAGAAGAAAAAAAAAACATCTTGCCATGAATGTAAGCTTAACTACCACAAGCGTCCTACCACCATCAGAGAAACCTGTATGAACATAACGTTCTTCAACTTTCAATCAACTTCAAGCTCTTATCCAAGATCACCTCGCCACTACTTCACTGTCCACAAGATCTTCAAATGAAAACGCGTGCCACATGTTTGTGATGAGTAATGCAATCTTCGCATATAATGTCATGAATATGTGAATGATTATATATTATGTGTATATAAGTGTATATACAATGATCTCAATATAACCACGTTTCGAGTCTTTATATGAGGTGGAGGCGTATGTTTCACGGTGTACCAATAACCATTGCGGCTTCACCCCGTGCCTAGCATTCACTTCGTGTAGGTGGCGGATTTTTTTTTTCATTTTTACGTTCTTGTTGTTATTCAAAATGATTTGTGCCTTGCAAATAAACAGACACTTGTGTGCATGTGGTAATATGCAGCTAGAGCACTTAAATTTCAGTCGAAATCATTAGTTTTGTTGTGTTTTATTTACGGTCCCTCGCGAGGCGTTACGCACGGCCATCGCGAGTGTTTACTACGACAAAAGCCGACGACGCGGCTCGCACAGTTGTTCATTTTGTTAACCAAACTTTTTGGATAGCTTCCGCAGCGTTGCGCGTATTTGTGAAACGAATAATTGTGTTTCAGCTCATTACAATTATGTATCTACCACCACATTACTTGAAAGCCGTCGCCTTTCTTAGAACTTAGCTCGGCATATTCGTTCCTTTGCCTACAAAAAAATCAATCAATCAATCAATCAATCAATCAATCAACTGGACAATCAATCCGTCAATCAATCAGTTATTCTAATTTTCCATTTCAGCAAGTAGAGGGCATTGGAAGAAAAAGCTTCTGTGAGCTTGACTAGGCTTCCCTGCCGGTTACAGTTCAGCATGCGGTGACAGCATACAAAAACTTGAGTACGCATGTAAAAGCACAGAAAAAGCATACATTATTGTTACACACAGTGACCGAAGGAATACGACACATACATGCGATTCAGGAAAAAAAGGCCAAAACTACTGCTCAAAACTGACATTATAGCTAGCATCTCACAAAAAAAGCATGTAACACAGGCCTGCAAGATGAAATACTGAAACCGTTTAGCGATAAAAGGTTTATTACAGAGGGCAAAGTTGTTCGTAGCATGTGGGCTCCGTAGTTTGTGCGTGCTGTTCTTGTTTCGAACTTTTTTTACAAACCACAAGGAATACGAAGAAGAATATTCGCCTAACTCTGCTAATCGGCCAGCATTGAAATATTTTATTTAGTTTTATACCAATAGCGAAAAACAAGGTGTAAAGTATGGGTTACAAAAACTGTTGGGATAAAAATATATGAGATCCCGCTGCTGCGTACGCAGCCTAAAGCAATTTATGCACGCTTATTGAATTATTGGTTCCGTTTCGAATGAAAAGCAACAACGTTGACCCCCAAAGCTGCTTAAAGCAGGAATGTATAATATGCGCTAACTCGGAGATTGGCTCATGTGTCATTCATAGCTCGAAGGCTGATATGTCAAGGGCGGTGTGGGTTATGGGCCATCTACAACAAACAATAATGTAACAGTTGGCACCCTAGACAACAGTTCTGATTTATAAAGGTCCCTTCTGGCGATAGCGGTAACGTCAAGGTTCCTAGCGTAATAAAATATAAGTGGCGCAACTCAAGACATGGAAAGAAAAAGAAGGAGACAACATAGGTCGGCCTATCCTGTCTCCTATTTTGCTTTCCTTGTGTGAATTCCGCCTCATATAATATATTAGGCTATGAATCTCCAACTCGCCCAAGAAACAACGCCCTCAAGGTTCCGTTCAATTCATGTCAAAGTAGCTACCTAAATTTGTTTCGTAGGATGATAAAAGTTACCAGAGGTAGTCATATCACCTCTGGTGCTTTTCATCATACTCTACTATGTTTCTGCTTTTGCAGACGAGTAGGAACAGGTAAATCAATGTTGGAGGAAAACTTTTTCTTTGTTTATTATGACAGCCAATGTCACCTGAAAAAATGCATCATGAAACAAACGACAAAGCAAGAGTTGGTTACATTTTTACATAGACTCACGTTAAACTATAAAACATTACGCAGGGCATCAAAAGTAAAAAAAAGAAAGCAAAAACGCGGAGACACACATTGCACAAAGCAAAAAAAACATAACAATTCAAAAAGTTATCGGAAATTTTGAAGCATGCAAATGCTCTTGGATATTCTATATGAGGCACTCCATGCATGTCAAACAAACTGTTCTGCGTCATTGCTAACATGAATGTTTGGTGGATTGTGTTAGGCATCATTGCATTGTGCTGTTTAAAAAACTGTGTGAAAAATAACTCATTCATCATCTTCTTTTAAGGCAAAAAAGTTTTGTGGTATTGCTTTTGTGGCGACATAGTTACTAGCACTTTTAAAAATAAAATCACAGACCCTCAGCCATATAGTGAAAATTGAAGCCATTTAAGCCATGGCTTTGTTGTGGATCTGGTATAGTTGTTATTGTTATAGTGCATTATCAGGTCATATGTATTGATTTCATTAAACGAATGTAGAGATATGCAATTAAGGAGAGGTGCGTTTATGCTGCGCGCTGCGCATATTTATTTATCAACGTTAGAGCAGCTGCGGAGGTGCTGACCCAAATGTCAAGATGCCGGCTGTGACGGTCGCCCTTCGATGGAGGTGAAATGGTATAGAGGCATGTGCTCTGTCCGATGCCAGCGCGCGTTGAAGAATCTCAGGTGGTCCAAATTTCCGGAGCCTTCATCTGCCGCGTCTCTCAGAGCTTGGTATTGGGACGTATAGGGCGCCAGATATTATTGTTATCAACAACGCTCCCAGAATGAAATACTGTATACAGACAAAAAACAAACCGTTTCTAGAAAGTAAAAAAAAAAAACTTGTGCAAGTTGCTCGGCCTTTGAAGCTCTTGACGTCGTTCTGTCGGTAATACAATTTTTTTTTTTTGCGCAACTGATGTCCAGAATGATGTGATGTTTTGCGGCCCAGAAAGGCAGGATTAGCACAGTTAATTGGCTCACCGAAAACTGTTAGGCATGTGTTTTGTCCGCAGACCCAACCCTCCACGTTTATATACAACTTCACCATCAAATTTTACGCAGAAAAGACATAAAACGGTACAGAAGGGTACAACAGCGTCCTACTTTATAAATAGAGGCAAATGAGTGTCTCCCACACCACATACAAATCTATTTGCCTTCATTCATACGCTGCTCTGGAACTAGTTCACAAGTATAGGTGCTTTTTTTGTTTTAAAACCACTGTAAAGCGTTCATGTAATGCGTTCATTTTCAGGAGCCGCAGTTAAAGAAAACGCTGAAGATTAGTGAGTATGTCAAGTTTACGTGTGCCGCGTTATGATGCGTACGTTTTCCATTTGGAGCATGCAAGTATACTAGAAGCAGATGGCTACAGAAAGCTAACTATATAGTCAGATTTACGGAGAGTCTATGACGGTTTACTCAGCATGCTTTGCCTCACTGAAAAGGTCTATCAAATACACAAAGAAGGGGGCATATTTACACCACGGCTTTCAGTAACGCACTGAAGTATGTTTTTTATCGCACTAAAAGCGAGACCTGCTTTGGAGCATGCAATAAACGAATTAATTTGGCGAAGCCCAAACTACGCACTTGCTTGAGCATTTATTTGAACATTAGTGGGCATACGGCTCGCTTAACACTTGAACTCACTTCGTTATTCTTTGATTTATCGTGTTTTATTGCTACGGAATTTCCTTTTGCTCTTCCTTTTTCAACTCGTGCTACCAGTTAACGTCAAAGAGAAATCTAGTGAGTAGGACTGCCAGGTTAGGGCTACGTGCCTAAGCCCCACATCTGTTCAATGCATTGATGTGGTTTCACCGTATCAATTTTAGAGTGAAGCCTCATATGGCTAGCAGGTCGAAAAATGTCGGGGTCTGCATGCACAGGTGTAATGAATAGAAAATGATAGCGCATGCGGCTTTTCAGGGTCCTTGTAGTTTCTATTCAAATTTAAGTAGCTTATATATCCAGGCAGGATACCAGCCTCAGCTGTTGTCACTGCCAATAAAATCGTTCATGTGTTCTTAATATAGTGGAAGCTAACACCAGAAAACGCTTGGTTAAAGCAATCCTCGCTTATGACGGGATGATGAAGAAATAAAAGCTTGTGATGATCATTTGTGGTGTTTATTGGTGCAAGGGCTATCTTCATGATCATGAAATAGCGCTAGAATCAAAAGCTAAAATGGAGGACAATTTGATAGCTATAGATATTAGCTCCTGATAAAAAAAATATGGGGTCACCCGTTTCTGCTTCGCACGGTTAACCGCGTCATTATGTAGAGTGCTTTGGTTGTCTTTTCTTTAATCATCATTGGAAAAAAGGCTCAGACGCCTCAATAATCACCATGGGGGAACTGTCGGCGGTGGCATCGGCAGCGACAACACGAATTGTGCATGAAACCATCGATTGATGATGACATTTTATTGCGTCAGCGTGACGTCACAAGGTGTCAAATGCACGGCTTTTGCGTGAAGCACGCCTAGTTGGGCCTACGTGTTCATGTTTACAAGATATGGCATACAAACACGGCCATTATAAAAATTAGAGCATATCCACGAGGTGAACGATGACGAGTGGGGTGAAGCGGACGGATGGATGGACGGATGGATGCATGGACGGTCGAATGAATGGTCGCACGGACGGACGCCCGTACGGACACACGGAAGCACGGAGTCACTGATGGACGCTTCGCCCCACTCATCATCGTTCGCCCCACTACACACTACATACATCGCGGACGCGCGACCCATGACTTAAGGAGCTTCACCCCTAAAACTATGCAGGGTACCTTGATGCGCGCGCCCCAGGCATCGAGGCACTCTAACCTACACCACGCATTGAGCTAACCTAACTTACACCACGCATTTCTAATTAAGCTTCATAAGGTAGTGTATAATCGCCGAATGTTCACGAAATACCCGCTAAGCTCTTTTACTCCCTTCTTCTTTCAAATTTCCATGCGCACCCCCACTGGGCTCGATTTACGCTTCTCGACACTCAGCCTCCTAAGCTTCCGACGACCCCTTCTTTAGAAGAAAGGCGCAGTGCTTGTGCTGTCTTTGTAACATTTTTCTATTATTCGTGTTTCATGTGCGCGCGACCTTCTACCAAGATGAACCTCTTCAGGGCGCCGTGACATCACGTGGAAACGTCTTCACTACATCGTCACTTGGTCAAAAGGGCACTGATCACGGAGGCTACGAATATGAGGTGCAGGAATAAATTGATTCCTCCAATTCTGAAGGCAGTGTGAAACAGCGTTGGGTGCTCAACATTTTCAGAGCGGGGTCCACACAATCGATTAAAAAAACAAAATAAAAAACAAAGTCACTCACCTTCTAGTTGTCTTAGTGGAATGCGTAGGGTGCAGCGTGAAAATTAACACGACTGAATGGTAATCATGACAACGGCTTATTTCATCAGTCGTTGTCGCGTAGACAGATAGCAGGATTCAAGAAGCGGTTATACGTGTTCACTCACGCCATCTGCTTTCGAGTATGGCACCTATTTTTTTTCCTCCGCGATTATAGATTCCAACGAGGGTTTCGCCATAAGCGTAGACGACGTGTGGACGGAGATGGCACACCCGCTACAAATTGCGGGGTGCAGTTTCCGCGCCCAAGCGGCATTCCGACTCGGCTCACGTCTCTCAGCGGCCCGCTCTCGAAGTGTGATCATGCAGCTAGGGGCGGCTTTAATTACGACGTGTCGTGCGTGTCGGCTCCGCCTTTTAGGCAGCCTCTTTCACCGCTAGTCTGAACGCGTACAGCAAAGGGAAAGCGCTGTCAGCAATAATTTAAAGCGACCAATTGGAATTAGGGAATGTTTCCACACTTCAAACCAGTACGCATGCACGGTGGTGCGAAAAACAAAATGGAGTTTCAGGCCTGAAATTCTTGTAGTAAGTTTTGTGGTCTCATTAAAAATACAAGTGAAGTTTTTGAGCAAATCGAAGTATGCGTTTATCCGGAAATCTTTATTTCAGAACACACGAGTGGCAACAGCACGGCAGAAATAGCTCACATTATCTAGACCTGCCCTTCTGACAAACATCTGAATAATTGACTAGCTAACAACTTGTGATGAACAGCAATGTGTTGTTATATGCGCAACAAAGTGTCAGTACATATAATGTGGGCAGAACTATGAATGTGTGTGCGTCGACGCTTTATTGCAGTGTGAACTCTTCCAAGCGAAATGTACTTTGCTCAATTGTCCTGCCTTCTTTCACTGTTCTACTTTTTTATTTTTGTTTTTCACTTTAGCTAAACACTTTTCTTTTTTTCACTCCCGAGCGTACAGAAATAGAGAAACAGAATTAACATAAATCTCAACCTCTTAGCAACAAGACAGTCGTAATAGCAGAGAACAGAAATGCGGAATAGTGGAAGACGTTATTATATACTTGACCACGAAGCAGAACAACAAGATGATCGGTCTCCACCCGCCATAAAACTTCCACCACCACCGAGGAAATGCAGTCAATGTTCAACGTCCACGTTGAAGCCACGAAATGTTTTCCTGCGCAGTCGCCCAACGCGGCCGGTGAACTCAAGCTACACCCAGCGACTATACGTGCTTGGCCGACTGGCTTTGTTTGCTCTTCAACCACGTCAGTCCGAGCAGCTGCAGCCAAGTTTTCTCAGTTGCTTTTAGAGCCTACAATAGTTGCCTCATCGGTTCTGCCTCATTTACAATAAACAAATTTCTATCGCAGACTTGCTTTTATTTGTATTAACTAGTGGACAGGCGATTTTCATCGCTAACAATATTCGCTACGTTTGCATTGACTGTGTGCGTAATGTGTAGCATTGCCAATGTGTCGTTTTTTTTCTACGTGTTGCTAAGTTCCACTAACCGTTATTTCGCTTTAGAAGGGCTCTGATACACTTTTTCAAGTAACCATTGAATGAACTCCTTGGAAGACCTTGCTGCCTCGCGAATAAAACGGCGCAAAAATTTTAAGAATCCGTCCATTGCGAGTGAAGGTTTGTCACATGCTGCAATCGCATTATCTCTTCTCTCATCCCGACGAAAGCGCTTGAAGCTAAGCAGGGAGGGATGGCAGGCGCAAAGAAAAACGTCACGCAAGCCACGTGACCTTGAGCACCTTGTTCTTTTTATTTTTTTGAATGCATCGCTTTTTTAGTGTGATCGTGCGCGCACGCGTGGAGAAGTCGCGACATCCCGCGGTGATCACTGTAACGACTGAGCGCGCCATGTTCAAATCAGCCAATGGCTGGTAGATGGGCTTATTATGAGTGATTTTTAGGCTCATTCCGTGATTTGTCGAAAAAAGAGAAAGCAATTTTTAGCAGATTTTGAAAATTTATTGTGAATTTCAGGCCGCGTGCTGCGCTATAATATTTGGCTCGCGTGTTGTCGGGAGCCTCTACGACTCATTGGCAGCGCTTTCTGACCATGCTCATAAAGTGTTGCAGGGCCCGAACGAAGTTCATCACCATAGGAAAGAACTGCCCAGCGAAACTGCTGACATTTTTGCGTGATGGGTCAAGACGCGCTCCGGAATGTGAGAGTGACTGTTGTGTGTCTGAAGGTATTGATGTGCTCCGCATATACTCTCCTCGTCCTGATCCGGTTTCCAATACACAGATGCAATTATATCTCACTTACGAAGCGCTGTATGTAGTGGCTGCTTACAAAGAAGGTAGGTATTTTTGTCAGAACTCGAAGCAATTTTCTGGATAAAGTAGCAGCTTCTTGGGATTCGGTGTTTGTTAGGCGAATAGATGTTGACCTTAGGAAAGTAAAAACGAGAGCAGACACATGTTAACGTGATTTTATTTTGGTGGTCTTACACATTCTGGTGACTAAAAGGAAGGGTTTGCCTTAAAATTTCTTTTTTCCAGCAAAAACACAAAACCTGAAATGCCTTTTCGCGTCATTGTTTCAGAAAAAGGCTGATGGCAAATTATCTTTCCTGCTTTCTGCAGAAACATCTTGAAAAGCTTGAGCTCAATAAACGTTTCTAGCCAAAGGTTCTTCTGATATTATTGACTACCTGTGGCAAAAGTCTGGTGTTTAATTTCACGCTATGTCCGCAGACATAAAACACATATATTACTCTATATATACCCCATCTGGCACTTCTCGATGTTACGGACGAAATAATGTTAAGGTTTGATGCTGTTGCATTTCAAAATGGAAGGAGTCTCTTGATGCCTCCGTTCATCAGACGTTGTATTTATTTCAAGAATCCTTGGGTCTTCTTTCACTCACGCATGATCTACCGCTGAATAGCGTGCTCAGGTTCGTGGGTTTAAAGTTGTCCTTTCTGTGACATCATGCATGCTTGATCCATAAGCCACGTGCAAACAAACCTCTGTTATCGTATGCCTCGGCCCATCAAAATCTAATCAAACAGGAATTATTCTGCCTGCTGGCATAACGCATTGATAGAATCCTGTCACAACTCAATTGATTAAAGTTTCTGTTCACAAATCACTCGGTTTAAGGCGGCCAGGTATCCTGACAAACTTCTGGTTTCAATCTTGGGAAAAGCTGCACAGTTATGTCAGGTGACGGACCCCAGAGCATCGAGTCTCCAGCACACGACCGCTAAAAAATAAGTGCTTTTATTTTCATGTATTCTACCAAATAAAGAAAATTCGACTAAGAGTGGGTGTCGACGTAGTATTTTTGGCTCCTGAACAACTTTCACAAGTTGATGTTAAGGCTAATCATATGGGCAAGTTACCTAGCACGTGTAGTAACCATAACAAGAAGGACGTTATTTGTCTGAAAGAACTGGCGTACAAGACACCCCTATATCGGTGCCTGTCCTACGTAGAGCAGACAGGTTGATGTCTGGACATCTGACTGCAGGAGCATAGCAATAAGTTACAGAACGGAAGAGAAGGCTTTCATGGAATGCATTGAGCCTAATGAGGCTGTATCTGTATTCCGTTCTTCGAAAGCACCTGTGTACTTGCTAAGGATCCCAACGAGAATGCAAGGCTAATCAAAGAACCTGCAGCAATCGATGAACGTGCATCTGTAAGTAAGCCTTCAATGATATTATCTGAAAAGAAACGCTGAGCACACTGTTCTTGGTTTGTTGGCTTAGAGTACCTGCTCATGTTAGCCTCGTCTTTTTAGAAGAGGGCGTTTTTTTACATGCTAAAGTTTTCATAATTTGCTTGTTTTTCCCAATAAAGTTCAGTTGGAAGACACCGTTCCTCTTTCTTCGTATTGTTTCCCCGTGTGTTCCCTCACGCAGTATTTACTCTACACTAGCGCGTGCCCACACTTTGAGTCACTAAACACTCGCTTAGAGATAGCACTTACTCCTTTTCACCTGGTCCCGCCGTGGAGGTCTAGTGACTGAGGTACTCGGATGCTGACCCACAGGTCGCGGGATTGAATCCCGGCTGCGGCAACTGCATTTTCGAGGGAGGCTAAAATGCTGTAGGCCCATGTGCTCAGATTAGGCTGCAGTATCACCAGCTCGCCGAATCAACCATATTGAGCAAGCAAATTCCCCGGTGGTCGAAATTTCCGGAGCCTTCCACTACGGCGTCTCTAATATTCATATGGTGGTTTTAGGACGTTCAACCCCACATATTAACAAATCGATCCTTTTATCTTGTAACAGGTTAAATATTACACTCTTTTTTTGTGTGTGCTGGCATCTTTGTATCAAAATCCCACGTTGGGATACTCTTTTCACACGGCAAAACAATGTTCAGCTTTCATCTTCCTTACCGTTTGGTCACTTCTTTACTATCGATACTATAGAGTGAGTGGAAAGGGGGGGGGGGGCTTTTTTTAAACCCTTGTCGGAAGCTTCTGCACACAGGCCGTTCCAATTCCGGCCCCCGGCGGTTGTCGTCGCATCTCGCGACGCGCATTCAACGAGTCCCAACGAGGGCGACGAACTCTTCCCATGCTCAATAACTGAGCCTCAGGAGAGCGTGGCGGCAGCCATGCCGTTGAGCGAGACCATTGTGTGAATGTCCCGCAGTGAACAAAATGGGAAGCGCCGTTCTATTCTGCTGTTGCGTCGCTCCATGTGTACGAGAGACCTAAGGGCAGTGGTTAACTGAAGGCACAGTGGAACAAATAGAGCGCCGGAAAAGTAGCACTTTGCTTTTGCGAGTACCTATCAGCGGCAGCCATAGTTCACTCGAGAGGTGCTTAAACGACCCATAAAGAACCTCTGAAAATAGAACCTTTACGAAGAGACGGGATACTTAATCCATAAAAAGTATAGTGAATACTAATTTTACTGCATAAAGTGTGTTTTAATAATTGTGATATGATTGTGAATACAGTAAAGTGAACGAGAAAAAAGACTTTACCGCTGGAAGGGACCGAACCTACGGCCTTCGGATCTGATTCTCGCTGCTTTTGACCCAGCGTTATGTCAAGTCCTCGACGATTTCATTTCATGATCCCATGAAAAAACAGATAATAGGCTACAATATTCTGCCAGCGATTCCCGTCTTTCCGACACTATTCGTGACTCCAAAAGTATGTTGCTGTAACGACAACGGAAAGTAAGTTCTCGCTAGTTGCATTTACGAGGGGCGTACCGTGAGGATTGCCTCCTTGCGCTGCTTTCCATTGCAGTGGCTTGCCAGTTGTGCCTTGCGCCGCGTGACTATCGCGAGCGATCAACCAATTGCCCCTCATCTTGTGCGCTTGTGGCCTGCTGTTTGCCCCCGTTGTATACTTTCACCTCCTGTGTTTTCTTTTCCCGCTGTATTTTTTTTTCTGTACGCTCCTCACTCTATGCTTATTTGGAATTCGGAAGCCGTGTGCTGCATGCTGAGTAATTAATGCCAAAAACTTAAAATAAAAAGCAATCTGCTTGCTTCTCTTATGGCCTTAGGGCCAAAGTAACTTGAAGCATGCCATGACTCGTATGTACGAGCACACCGCTGACGCAAGTTTCTAAACACACACACGCACAAATCTATCTATCTATCTATCTATCTATCTATCTATCTATCTATCTATCTATCTATCTATCTATCTATCTATCTATCTATCTATCTATCTATCTATCTATCTATCTATCTATCTATCTATCTATCTATCTATCTATCTATCTATCTATCTATCTATCTATCTATCTATCTATCTATCTATCTATATAACCGCCTACGATTTTTAGCTTTCTGGCGTCTCGATGTTGGGATTTATAGCAAAATCGATATGGCAAAACATGATTGTATGATGAGCGTATTTCACTATTCATAACATAGACATCATGATATTTAAGTCATGAATGTAATGATTTACATGTAAAAGTCTTTCTGCTCTATCTATCTATACCCTCTACTGCTTTTTTGTTAAAGAAGATGCTAATTAAGAGAAGCAGTACTATTGAGCAGCGAGAAAAGCACACTTCCTACTTTCAGACTCTCGGTTTATCTCTCTTTCTATAAATATATCTAGTTTCTTTTTTCTCTGTCTAGAAGCGCAGTGGATTGCATCTAGTTTGGCTGCGTCTCTGTGTAGCTCCATGGCCAGACTCTATAATTAAAGGTTCTCACCGATTCCCACTTTCTTTGCCATCAAGGTAACTTGCAAGGAACGCACTTCTCCATTTATGAAGCAGTGAAGACGAGACCTGCCTGAATCAAAGACGTGCCTGGGCCTCTGCATATATCATTCTTCTTTGCGAACACTTCTTTTCCCGCCCTACGTAGAAAATTACAGATGCGACACTGTTATGCCGCCTTTGGTTGGGTGTTGCATTTACAAAGGTGTACTCCTTCCGCATTGGTATGGCAGACACTCCTACATGCGACTACTGCGGAGCTGAAGAGACAATCGAACACGTCCTGTGCAGCTGCGCTTGCTACGACACACAGCGATGCCAGCTCCGGATGGTTTTGAATCAAGTTGACCCCGGACCATTTTGTGTGCAGAAGATACTAGGACCTTGGGCATCTGCCTCAGTTGCGCAGAAAGCAACTAAAGCACTGCTAATTTACCTAAAGTCAACAAACCTGAGCGACCGCCTGTAGACTGTGCGTGCTCCCCGAGTGTGCTCGTGATTGTGTGTACCTTCTCATCTTTCTGCAACCTCTTTTCTCCCCTTTATCCCTTCCCCAGTGCAGGGTAGCAAACCGGATGTGCGTCTGGTTGACCTCCCTGCCTTTCCTTGCATCTTTATCTCTCTGTCTCTCTCTGGTACCTTTCTTTTTTTTTGTTTTGTCGCCAACAGGCTCTCGTTTTCTGATTCTTTGAAATATTTCATGAGAAATTGCGTTTATTGTGCAAGAGATCCGAACTTCATTTGTGCTGTTTTGTGGCAATATGTCTAACAAAATGCACACAGCTTAACTAATTTAGTGTATAAGAGTTGTTCACTAATGAATACGTTACTCCGTCTTCTGCCATGCTCAGCTTAGCGTGACTTGTTTCGAGTAGTCCCTGTGTTCGAGTGACAGTCTGTCTTTTTCTTTAGAAAAAAAATATACACACAGAGAGTAATGGTTCAAAAATATTTTTTCTCTCCCTATGAAATCACATGGTTTTTTTTTAAATGACGTGTAAGAATATCTGTCACATTTTAAGTGAGTCAGTTTTAATGAAATGGCTGTCATTTAAACGTTTGCATTTTTGTATACAATCCTTGTTTTTGTAGCCTTAATAAAAAAGAATATTACCCTACACCATTGCTATAATCTAAGTATAGTGTTCGTCTAAAGTTTTTGTATGAACTATTATAAAATTATGAAAGTGTGAATACCGCATTGTTTATTATTGTTTTGAAGTGTGTACATTGGTGCTCTTTGTGTGCCCTATTTACTGGGACAGGTTAAAACACCTTGTTTGAAATAATTTGCCTTTTTGCCTACCCTGTTTCTTACACGCCTACACTGTACTCTGTAACTGATTTATGATGACTGAATAATGTTTCACACACGGTGCGAAAAAAGCTTTTCAAGCTTATGCTTAAAAAACGCAACTTCCTTTTTATACTATACATTGTGACGACGTGGGATCAACAATTAAACGAAGGACGACCGACAAAGAGGTTTTATAAGACTCTGCAAAAAGTCAGTCACGTCTTCTTCGTTCTTGTCCTGACCAAGTGTTCTGGCGCTGATTCTTTGTGCTCGCCACTGGCGTATACGCATGGCACTATCCGGCCTTGGAGAAAAAAATGTCCGGACCTACTTTATACAATGTTGCAAACCTATTTTCATTTCCAAAAAGAAACAAGACAGTCATCATGACTAGAGTGGGGGGAGATTCCCAGATACGTCTTATTGAACTTCGAGTCCGAAACACAATGCTAAATATTTATGTAGTGCCGCCATATATTCGTGTCTTATTTTTCCCATATTCGATGTCACTGAAAATGCCATTAACCCCGAGAGTTACAGGAGGTGGTTTGTTGTTTAATATCTTACGCGCGCTAGTTCAACGAGTAAACTATTTGGAAGAAAAGTAGGCTGCTAAATACAACAACAAGGAAGGAGGCTGATAAATACAACAATCATATTTATTTAACCAGGAAAGTCTACGGAAAGGAATTCGACTCCTTAGAGATTTTGCAGTGTTAAAATCACCAAGTTAACAAGTATAGTACCTAAGAACGTCAATATCATAGCTGACACCTAAAAAGACTACACACAATCTCACCTTTTCACAACCAAAGCGATAAAATTGCGATCTGAACCGGAGCAAGACAGAAAGGTGCAATATCCCCGATCTTGCTCACTGCGTGCATGGATGAAGTCTTCAATGAGCTACACTGGGAGAAGCAGGAATAAAGATTAATGGACAAAGGCCCAACAAGCTATCGTTTGCAGATAACATGGTGGCTGTCAGTAAGGATCGCAATTAACTGCGGAAAATTACTGACGAACTATACCTATAGAGTATTAAAGTAGGCCTAAACAGAAGCATGATGAAAACACAAATAACACAGAATAGCCAGGCGAAACAGAAAGAATGTAAAATCGAAAACACTACAATAAAGTGTACACAATAATATGCAGAACTAAGACAAGAGAACCTAGTAAAATATAAATGAAAAATAAAAATACGCTGAAGTGCATATGGCGGGCACTCGCAAAATTTATAACGAAATCTACCGCAGTCAATAAGGCGAAAAGTATAGAAAAAATGCATACTGCCAGTTTAAGCATATTTATTTATTTATTTATTTATCTATTTATTTAATGTTTTGGTGTAAAGCATGGAGTATAACAAAACAGGTGGAGAAATAAATTGACGATCATGCATCGGCAGCGGAACTTGAAGTGATAGAAATAACACTAAGAGATCGGAAGGGGCCGTATTTGATCGCGGAGAGCACAGAGCTTGCGGAAATTCCAGTTCTTGTAACTGAAAAAACATTTTGGCAGATCCCACGTACCTGGGAATCGACGCTATGCGAATCATGTGGAGAAAAGGTGACCATGCTGCAATTTTTTATTAAGCAACACGTCATAAAATGACGCTAATATATGTACAAATGTTGTACGCACAGACATATATGTTGAAGAGTTGCGGATGTTTATATAATCAGTTGTTTGCACTTGCGCAACAATTCCAACTCGAACATGCATATTAGCAACACAAGAAGCTGATATGAAGAGCTGATGCTCGCGAGGATGCTGGCCCTGGACACTGCTACATAAATCAACTTGAGCGCATAACAACTAAGCACAATTGACGGTAACCCCACGTGACGACTGTATCAAAGGAGTACACATGTAACGTTTATAAAATTGGGTAGACAGCACTGCAACCACTATTGACGTTTCATGAAGATTAGCGTCTATTTGAAGAAAAGTGTCGAGACCTGGCATAGCTCTGTGATATGATGCTTCACTGCCACGCAGAATGGTTTGATTTGATTCCAGCTGGGAACCTGACATTTATTCTTTGCATTCATCGGGTCGACGCTATACCGATTTCGGGTATTTCTTAACGTTCGTGCGTTAAAATTGCCCCTGTTTGTTCTCGTCGTTCCTGGGTGGATACAAAGTGTCAATCACCTGTCGAATATACTCGCATACCGAGAGCACATACCCACCCATGGGTATGTGGCACTGTCTGGCGGGAAGTGTTTGACAACGTACGACACGGGATTGTGACATTATTCATGTCTTGACTAGCAAGTCATGTTCGTAAAAGCATCTTACCCTCCCATGCTAATTTTGTTGCATGCCAAGTTAAGAGGGTGCCCAGGAGAGCACCGAAACGTAAGCGGCCAAATAGATAGATAAGCTCAAAGTCTCTGAAGTTCCTTAAAAATGATTCACGTTTAAAAGTGTGTCTAGGCTGCTCACGTAATGCACAAAACAGACAACAGAATGGTTACCAAGGAATGAAAAACGTATTCGAAAAGATGGAAAGTCAGGTGAAGAGAGAAAATTTTGAAATTCACTTAGATAAAATGGAATCACCTCACGCAGAACAGGGTCAGCTCGAGAACAATGGGAGGGTCCTTCGTTGTACTGTGGACCAAAGGCAGACTGAACATGATAATGATCATGTTGTATCTTTTTTCTAGCATTAAGTAATCAAACATAGAATAAAGGAGTAAAAAAACTGATGATACCTTGCAGGGATGGTGGGATAACCTGAGTGAAAAGAAAGCCTACTTTTTATGGTTATTTTTCAGTATTTACTGCACCGTCACTCATTATTTCAGGCCAAGACGTTCAGAAATTCATTAGTGATTCGCATATCAGTATGTTATTTTTTGCACAAATTGCTTTGAGTTTTCTTACTGCTACTTCAATTTCGTCATAACGGCGACATATTCGCTCTTTTTCAAAACTTATTACGCGCTTGTATCCTGCTATGAAGTCAGCGGTCGGAGGTGTATAAGCTACTGGGGAGCCATTGTTTCTCATTGCGTTCATGTCGCCTCACTTCGCGATTTCAGCGTTCTTTACAACTCGAGAAAGGTTCGGAGCTTCGCACTATATGGTCTCCAACAAACGTGCCTCCCCAGCCACTCTCATCAATAAATGTACAATCAGGTTCTGTGTAGTTGGCTTATTTCAGCATGAGGCAATTTCTAAGGACTCTCGCGGGAGCGTAACCTTGGGCGCAATATACGCCTGGCGTGTATCTACATATACAACATGATTCTTCGATTCACTTCACAGTTATTACTTTCTGAAATTTAAGAGAGTGAGCTCCTGGTATACGGTGTGCCTAACCCCTATGCCATTTGGCACGCGCACGCTATAAACAAGTTCTCCTATGATGATAGCATATCCCCCCTGCTGCTCATATTTGCGGTCGTTACGTAAACCTTGACTGCCGTAGTGAAGTGAGCTACTTCCATGATACTCCTTTTATATTCTTTTTGCCCTTGATTCCGCTGGGCACAAGCTATTCTCGCAATGTTCAAGCACCCTCGTTTTCCACTTATCCGCTTATTATGGCATTGGAGGAAAACTTTAGGCCCTAAGTATGCACCTCGCAGTGTGGACAAGCGCTGGAGAGAACGTACACTGCATATACAGGCAGGAATTGATTTCCGAGTTAGTAATGAATGAAAGCAGAAGCGATTCCTGCCGTCGACGGGTCAGCGCTGTTCCATTAAGGCGGCCTGCACGAAGATGTAGACCGGAAGAGGCCATCAAAAGAAGATATGGGTAGCCGGGGAACCCGTACACCTGCAGGCACTGGCAAGAAGATATTGCGCTTCGCCCATTAAAAGGAAGATAGAGTTTCCCCTAAGGAATATCTGCAGGAGACGAGCGCAGACCACGCACCCAGCATGCGACAAACTGCAGCTGCAAGGCAAATCTGAGAGAGTCGTAGAGAAATGAGGGCAAGGGGGCATGAAATGACGGATGACCAAGAACATGCGCAACAAATACGAGTCCTAGCTTGCCGATGGTCCTGCACGGAACTGGTGGGACGAACCATAGTTTTTTTCACAATCATACCTAGAGAGAAATTTGGCGCTAGTGAGCTGCTGGATGCAAGAGAATGACGGGATACGTTAGCTAATTCGATTATGACTCGGATTTGTATACCCCGAAGACGCGTCTGGCTTCACATTAAAATAACTGATCTTACTAAAAAGCACGTAATGAACTATTTATTTTTGTCATTGCACAGAAACATGTTGTCTTCAACACTAGAACCTTCTACATTGATGTACAATATCACAAAGCGTAAGAAGTGACCAACAGCCACTAAACTGGGCGGGCAGACGACAAGCAGGCGTTCTCTCCGGCACGTTTAAATTGTCTGTTTATTTCCTTCATCGTTCGTTTGTGCCGTCAAGGGGAATGGGCTTTTATTTTAGAATATAATACGCGTGAATGAGATCCGCTTATAAACGTTTTGTTTTAGAGAAGCTTTGTTTACACAGTCGTATTCGCTCTTGAGCCAAAGCCTCACTCAACACCAGCCAACACAAGCCTCGAAGACACATTAACCGTCATTCCCAGCGATCCAACATCGTCCCTTAAAAAATTCGCATACACAGTGGCCCCACACTTGCCTCTAGGTATTTGTGAGAAACTCCATGGAACGAACCATGCAAATCATCTCTTCAGACCACACATATTATAGTGGGTGGTATATTATTGTTTTGCCAACCACGGTGAGCGTCGATTTCCCATTCGTTCGTGTGGATGCGGTTACGTGGTCGCGGAACGAATAATTTTTTCTAGCGTAATGGGCAATGGGACAAGCAAAGCCTGTGCGAGTTCTTGGAAGAGAGATCGTCTGCTCAGACTTTCGTCCAACAAGTGCATAACTTCCACCAAGTCTGTAGCTTTCTAATGCGTAAGTGATACCAATATGAGAGATTTCATGACCACTGTAGTAAAAGCGTTTTTTCCTTAAAAGCTGTTTTCTTGGGGCATACAGCACAACTATAGATTTATTTTTTATTACTACGACTTTAATGTTTTTAAGTTGTTAGAACAGTGGCAGGTGATAATGCTCAGTCCGAAGTAATGATGATGTGAAAATGAATTTAGGAGGACTTACGCGACAACCGAAGAAAAACGAAACAGGCAGGACCACGTTCTTCGTGCAACTGAGATCAATACTTTTTGAACAATTACTTTTTAACCGCAACGCATGGAGGTCAAGAACAGGCAACAAGTAGAGAGACAATAAAATAAAGCCTATTGAACACTTGATTATAGAGCACGTAGGATCTTAGTCGGTGAACTTATGTAATCCACTGCTTTACCGCGGGGATGTACCGAAGGATTATCAGCATATAATGAGGCACCTAACGTGAAGTATAAAGCCTCAGAAGTCCCCCTCTCATCTATCTACCACATACCACCTTCCTACTCCATGCCGAAATGTGCACACGGTCTGGGCTGCAGCCATTCAACAATCCAGCAAACTAGTTTGCAATATTCATGTACTATTTATTCTTGGTGTCCTGTTCTCTTTTCTCGGCTAGACTATGCAATAGTACTTCAAGCTATGCTATTGCATAACACAGTCAAATAATTGTCGGCGCGCCTTGGTGTTAATTATAACTTATTCTGTGAATGCTTCACGGACGTGAATATAACCTAAGTGGTTTGCATGAGTAAATGGTATGCAATTATCTTTAAAAGACTATTGAGTTTAATGTCCCGTTAATCAATTTTCGATTGTGTTCTTACCTTCTAAAATTAAGGTGGTAAAAGTATAAATGCCTAAAAAACTCCACAACATTTCTCAAGAAGCGTGTTTGAGCAAAATTATGCTTTTAGATTCCCTTTTTTGTCAGTAAAAGTAAAAAGTGCGACTAAAGCTACAACTGCTATACCTTGAAATGGAGCCGTCGAATGTATTCCTTATGTCTTGTCCTCATGTTTATTTATTTACCTAACTATACAAATATGCCCAAAAATATACACTTAAGCTCACATTACTTCTCCTGTTTAATCGGTGAGCAGGAAATATATAAATACTTAAGTACGTGTCCGACGTGGGGAATAAAGTCTTGTTATGCACAGTGCAAGAGTCCACAAAATGAATGCCCCAATTTAGAAAGTACTCATTGGTCAGAGAGTGAGTACCGACGGCGATCATTCGCTCTTCTTCACCAACTGTGTAATGTAATTCGATGAGCGCGCACTTATATGAGCTTATGCGAACAGTACGCACACTGTGCTCGCAGAGTGTCACTGCAGGATACAGAGGAAAAAAAGACTTACTTCAGTGTGCTGGAGATGAGACACCGTCTTGCTCCAAGTACTTAGCGGCCTGTCACTGAGGTAGATGTGTCATTGTTTTCCTTGTTAGAGTAATCGGAAATTGTTATTTGTGAGTGTTTTTTTATAAAGTTTTAATTATAGGTTTTGCAATAAAAATACACTGTTGTGATCCATTGCTTTTTCCTTGTCTTTACTAGGCACTTTGTCGGCGCTCAGTTGTATTTGATGAAGCAAGCAGCAAGGGTGAGTCTTTAAAGCAAATGCTTTGGCACTGGGGGCCTAGGGGATTTTGTGGAGTTGTAGCTATTTGTGTGTGATCATTGATGATTCACCTGTAAACGCCCCTTCACCACCAATCCTCTTTCCTTCTTCTTTTCTCCTTTTCATTCACCAGCCAATCGCAGTTGCCTATATTTGACTGACTTCATGTCGACTGAACAGAAACACTACACCTAACGCAGTAACATCAAATTCGCTAATTGTGAGGGCCTATGCAATGCGAATTCGGCCAAATTATTTGCTATCGTGCATCATTAACAGTTTTTCTTTGTGTATCTATGCAATACGAATGAACTAACTTTGAAAAAAGGTGAGGACCGTTGTACGCCCACAAAGCACATGTCCACGAAGCAATTTTTTTTAACTTCGTTGATTATTATGGCACTGAAAGATAAAAAAAATTGGTCGCTGCACACAATAGTTAAAGTTTTGGTGGCTGAGTGTACGGATACGCGTATATTTCTATAAATACATTTATCTGCCACCAACAAACCTCAGCCACTTATTGCCTCAACTGCTCAGACCAGTATTGTCGTTTTTGATGTGGGGACGAACGTATACAGCCTTACCTGAGCACATACGAAACATTATAAACCTAGAAACAATGTACCAAACCGGCTGCCTATAGGCTGGTTAACCTCCCCGCCGTTCTTTTCCCCCTGTTTTCCTTCCTAGAAACAATGGCCCATAGCAAAAAAAAGTTTCTCCTCCCATTGGGCTGCCACGGGGGCTTTGCGAAACTGTTCAGTGGGGCTTTCCAGAAAACGCACATTTTCACTCTTCTCTCGGAGCACCCCTACTTCGTCCCACGATCCAATATATGACACCAATCCTTGAGCGCACCGACGAGGCCACTGAGGCAGCGAACCACATCTGCGCGCGGAGCACGTTTTTTAGAAAAAGGCGCCGGTGCCTTCAAAGCAGAGATTTAGCTCAGCGGTAATGGTGGATGGTTTTTAAACCTTAAAAACTGAAAAAATGAAATGTTGGGTCGCCCACGCTTCAACATCCGTCATCTGGTGGATGGGTAACGTTTACTATATATGTATATATTTGTGTGTGTGTGTGTGTGTGTGTGTGTGTGTGTGTGTGTGTCTGTGTGTGTGTGTGTGTGTGAGTGTGCGCGTGCGTGCGTGTGTGTGTGTGTGTGCGGCGTATGTGCGTGCGTGTGTGTGTGTTTGTGTGTGTGTGTGCGTGCGTGCGTGTGTGCGTGCGCGTGTGCGTGTGCGTGTGCATGCGTGTGTGTGCGTGGTTGTATGTATGTGCGCATGCGTGTGCGCACGCGCTTGTGTGTGTGTGCGTGCGTGTGTGTGTGCCTGCGTGTGCGTGTGCGTATGTGTGTGTGCGTACGTGCATGCGCGTGTGCGTGTGTGTGTGCGTGTTTATGTGTGTGCGTGTGCGTGCGTGCGTGCGCGTGTGCGCGTGTGCGTGCGTGTGTGCGTGCGTGTGTTTGTGTGTGTGTGTGTGTGTGTGTGCGTGTGTGTGTGTGTTTGTGTGTGTGTGCATGTGTGTGTGTGCGTGTGTGCGTGCGCGTGTTCGTGTGCGTGCGTGTGTGTGTGTCCGTGTGTGTGTGTATGCGTGTGTGTGTGTGTGTGTGCACGCATGACCATCTTGCGACTTTTTATATAACTTATACTAACTAAAGTGACACATCTTGTATCTTGGTATTTATTTGTAAACCTTAAACGAGGGCACCCTATATATATATATATATGTATATATATATATATATATATATATATATATATATATATATATATATATATATATATATATATATATATATATATATATATATATGTATATATGTATATATATATATATATATATATATATATATATATATATATATATATATATATATATATATATATATATATATATATATATATATATATATATATATATAAACATACGCCTTTCGATATGTTCCATGCGTGCAGCCACACGCTTTCTCTCGGGAAGTCTTAAGCAACTGGTCAGCGTAACTTAGTCGGGGAACACGTGAAACTAAAGCCCAAATCCGCGATTGTGTTATAAAATGTTTAAGGCGGAAGTAATGAAGGAACCAGTGCTTCACTTCGCACGATCAGATTTTTTTGTGGCTAGAATATTTTTCACCCCAGAAATGTAATTTGCGCTTGCTAAAGCGGAGATTCAAGACGCGTACCTTGAATCAGCTTTTCCTGAAAATCATGTCTGTTTGTTTATAAGAATTTTTTCGCTACATTTCAGGCGTGCAAAATGCCATTTTCATAATCCCACAAATGTAAAGAACTTGCAGTGGTGTTCCTTAAAATCACCTCAAACTTAGAGTTTTCCGAAAAGAATTAAGGCATTTTTCGCAGTTTTTTAAATGAAAACTTCCTCGAATTTTTACGCTTTTTAAAGCATACTTCTATAAGTAGATATTCCTTATCTCGCCAATAAACTTCATAGCAGCTTGAGTTTTGCTTGATTTTATCTCACTTGTGCATACGAGCAGCTGCTTTCAAAATATATAAACAAACGTTCCATGGAATAATACCGTTTTTTTATTCTCTATTTGCCTCAGATTATGATGAATATAATAATAATCTTCTTCATTCCTTCTCTCCTGCATACACATCTTTGTCTTTACTATCTTCATCTACGCCTTGCTCATATCCATCTTCATCTTATTCTTCGTCACGTGTTCACTATCATCATCATATTGCTAATTTTGATAACCTTATTCTTCTTATGGTTGCCATGTATCTTCAACTTCATCGTCAACATCACATTCTTCTTGTTCCTAATTTTTTTCAGCAATACTGACAATGCGTGCTTTCACAATACGGGAAAGGTATATGCTCGCGCTTCCAACGAGAAGCGCTGAAGATGAACGTCACACACAAGTGTCTGCAAGCTGCTTGGTTATTTTAATGTTTTAAATTGTTAGCTTTGCTGGCGAGTGTACACCTTTCTTTGAAGGTTTTTTTTCTTAAGTAAACGCAATAACTAACGTTAGGGTCGATTGCTCACACTAGTAATAATCTGAGAGCTTTCTTTTTCCGAGATGCCATAACGCAACGCATCAATAACTTCCATTCCGAATGGTAAATTATGCTTGTGAGTGTTTCTTTTATTGATTATCTTTCTTCTAGCTCACCATTTTGGGTAGAATTGAAGAAATTGAGCAGAATCTAGTTAAGTGGCCCATGAGCAGCAATAGCTTGGTGTATTTATGAATTATATTTTTTTACGGTCAACGTCACCACTGAGAACCTGGAGGACAATCGCACGTAGCGAGGTTAACGCAAATAGTGAACACGTAATCAGCTTGCTTTATGTATTTGCCAAGTGGAGAATTTTAGTCTACATTCAGATAACTGCAGGGCGTGACTGAGACAAAGACCTCAAACAAAAATAAATATAGAAAGTTAATAAATCGTCTAAACAGATTTTGGACGGCCTATACACTGAATAAATAGATGTTAGTACGAATTACAGGAGATTCATACACCACAGACCAACGCCGACTTACATATCAGTTTACTTGCATTTCAACTGGCCTGCTCAAGCACAATACCTGGTTCTAAGAATCAAAGCAGAGAACACATCATCATCATCATCGCCATCATCATCATCGCCATCATCATCATCATCACCAGCAGGAGCAGCAGCAGCAGCGTTTGCTTCACTTAAGGACCCCTCCTTGGGCATAAGAAAGTGAAGGGTCACTATAGGTAAGCATGGTTTAAAAAAAAATACGGCTTTAAGAAAAAACACAAGCAAAAACTCTAAAAAAAGAAAACATGAAAATTAGGAGGCACATAAACGTGCAGAAAACAGAGCTACTACTAGGGCTTCTGAGAGTATTGCTGAGAGCATTTCAATTATATAGTCAGGTATAGGGCATACAAACGCCTGGCTAATTGCGAAAAAAACTCATATGTAAGTCGGCGCTCGTCGGTGGTTTATGTGCCTCGTGTCTTCATTTAGGCCACGCTACATTTGCCCAAATATGCACCATCTCGCAGTGCATAATTGTTCACCGGTAGCCAATAGCTGAGCTCTTTGGCTTGAATTTGAATACGCTCAACTGATAATGTCACACGCGCTTATAGTTGTGTATTTTCATGTGACCAGGCTGTTACGCTTGTAGCCACCACTCAAAACGGGCAGCGTTTGAGTGTCTGCGAACGATCCACATTTCTGCAGACTGTTCCAACTATGCGCGCACAAAGCCAGTAGTTTATTTATTCTATACAACTAGCATAGTTGTGAACTATAACACCAAAATTCTCGAACTTGCATTTAAAATAGTATACGCTGTTCATAAACGGTCTCATTATTCGACGATGAAAGAATGCCCTTGTCGCTATCGTTTCATTGTGAGTATTACTTGTGTGTGTACAGTGATTGTTAGTTGGGGGGGGGGGGGGTGGGTGTAAGTTTGCTGAATAAAAAGTTTCTTCAATTTTTTTGCTGCCACTTCAATCACCGTTACAACCACAGGACAATATTGGCGAACACCGGTACTTCGTAATGAGTATGCAGGACATGGAATAAATCTATCACCTACGACATGCTCTTTCAGTTTCTGTTCATTCGAAGGTAAGAAGGGGACATTAGTGCAGATAATTTATCAGGGCTGAACGGAGACGCCTAAGACTGATAGGCGTGAGTCACGCAACTTAAAACAGTACCGAAGGTACTGTACTATTGACACAGCTTTCTACTGCCCTTTATAAGAGCCTCTTTCTTTTACTTAACGCGGGTTATTCAAATAAAAGAAAGCGCTAACGATGAAACGAGCGTTACAAGTGCGGTCGAAGCTCTTGCAGTCAAAGAATAGAATTATATTATTCTTGGCACGCATGAAACGGCGTGTCGATGAGGAAGTGCGTACGTACTCTTGAGTGGACGGTGCAGAAGCCATCACTTCAGTGACATTTCAAGTGGCTCCACACTGAACATTTACTTGCATAACTATTCCGCTGAAAACATTCTAACGCCAGAAATGTACGTACTGTGGCGAAGACCACATTCAAAATGGCCCTATTTCCACACCCTAATTAATATTAGACGTTTAGGTGCGGGAAAGTCAAACGCTTATTTTTCTTTCTATTCAAGTGAAGTGACAGCCGAGATACAGCTTCCCCGCAATAATGGTCTACATGCGGAGAAGCCTCAATGCAAAGTGGTCCTTGCTGAGATTTTGAAGCTTCCATCAGGTTATTTTTCTGCATTTAATGCGATAGTGTTAAAGAGATCGTTTCGCAGAATTATGGCATGAGCGTCTGTGTTATTGCTTGTGAGCGAAAGGTCATCACCTTTGCGTGAGCAGAAAATTCGGAAAGATGTAAACTATAAAATAAATATTAAAACATTTGTGTCTGAGTGTGGATCGAACCAATGTCGTTAGCGAGGGCAGCAATACAGACACGTCTCTACTTATGTATGCAATAAAAATAACTTTCTCTGCTTGGAAATGCACTGAAAGCAACTTTCTTGCTATACGAAAACGTGCTACTCCTGTATACACATTTTACCATACAAGAAATATTGCCGTTATAATATTAAGCGTACATTGCCATCTCTCGTCAGAACATGCGATTATTATAATCACTCCATTGTTTGAGGCCACTATACCATTACAAAAGGCCCACACGTTACTGCATCCTTGAGGCCACGTAGTGATTGCGTTGCGAATACAAAAACATTTCATTTACCAAGTGTTTGAAGTACGCACAAGAAACAGCATATCCCTATCGAGTTCAACTCTTGAACGTGAAGCTTAAGACTTACCCAAATATTAGGAGTGGGAAAATGAAAGATGCATTTTTCTTTTTGATTCACGCGATGTGACAGGACAGGTTGACGCCTTGGCTTGACATCGGGTATTCCTTGTCGTTTTGAAACGAATAAAAATACGTTACAAGGTCTATGGCGAAATTGGTTGCAGATATCGAGAAAATATTAGTCCTGGAGAGGAACTATAAAGCCTTACATATCCTATCACGTGATTATTTTAAGAAATTGTGCAACACAGTCAGTGAGATTTTGCAGTGAAAATAATACAACTACGAAAGAAGCTAATGGCAAGTTTTCATCGGTAAATCTGATCCTTTGATTGTCCTTTCACGTTGCTATATTTCATTGTTGCCTGTGTATGAACGCATGACCGTCACCGTTGCCTGTAGCAGCTGAAATGTTGTGCTGCTAAAAACGTGAATCACGGTCCGATTTCTGGCATCGAGGAAAGAAACAGGTAAACAAATCCTTCCGAAATGTGTTAGCGATTGATATAATGAGGAAGAAAGGAGAATAAGCAGTACGTCAAGCACTACAATCCCATGCTTCATTTGAACTGACATTCGCAATAACGGAAAAGCTGCTGTCTTTTTTTCTCCGTAGTTTTGGTCTTTCAGAATAAACAACATATTTTTTTGCTTCCTTTGGTGAGAATCACACTTGCTTTCAGCATATATAGGGTGGTGGTGCAAAATAATAGTTTCAATTATGAATATGCTCCAATATAGTACTATTGAGCGGTAATTCACTTGTATAAAGAAATATTTACTTAGAGCGTGCGGCAGGCTTGAAAGCAGGCGACGTTGATGAAGTCAATATATGCTTCATCAATATGCTTTGTAGTAAGAACTACTTTGAGATGAACTGCGATAAAAATTATCATTTGACGACCATGTCAAGGATAATTAGTCTCGACGCCTAATCACAATAGAAGTATGTGACAGTGAGGCGCCATTTTTTGCCAGAACATCGGAGTTA
Organism: Rhipicephalus microplus; assembly: GCF_043290135.1. Taxonomy (NCBI): domain Eukaryota; kingdom Metazoa; phylum Arthropoda; class Arachnida; order Ixodida; family Ixodidae; genus Rhipicephalus; species Rhipicephalus microplus. The sequence continues at coordinate 100,535,496 of NC_134708.1, forward strand.
AGTCTCGTTAACTGTCAAACCTGTCGGTATGTACTCTGAACAGAAAAAAAAGAAAGCGGCATTTTTTGAGGTGTCGTATTTTACGACGCCGCTTTTGTTCGATCGGGGCTACCGTACCGATATCGAAATCAAGGGCTACAGCGGATGTGCAGACGTCCTATTTGCCTCGACACAAAAGGATTACTGGTAAAAGGACGTGAATCATTTGCTGAGGACTCGAATCATTTGAAAATGGTCCTTTCCTACTTTAAATGTGCGGCATTTTGTCAGCGTACTTAATTTTTCAGGTTATATATATATTTTTTTCAACAGAATTTACTGAAACAGCTTTTGAAAAAGAAATATGGTTGAAGTTGTGCTGAATAAGCTGGTTGTGTTTTCTTCCTCACTCAAGAACCCTTTACCTGGACAGGCTGTTCTAGATAGATCAGCACATAGGGCCTTGAAAACACGTCCCAGAAAAGTGGTTTTGATCTCATTGTCAAAACGCGTACCTATTTTCTTAAAGATATGTGTAGCAAAGTAGCAAATAACAATCATGTCGGTCACTGAAAAAAACTGTTTCAGCACAGGGATAAAGCAGTCAATGCGATGGCAAATAATCGAGACTTTATACGAGGGGGGGGGGGGGGTGTAGTGATTATTCTGCTTGGGTATTATCTCACATAACTCAACCAAACGCTAGGTTAAAGTAATACGAACGCTATCAGGACCGAAGCAATTTTCATGCTGTCTTCCTTTTAAATTTAAAGTTAGCGTTGAGAGAACATCATATTGACGAGTGTTCTGTGTGTGTATCACGAAACTGCCCGCGCTCATGACGACACCCTGAACAAAGTTCGCAGTTGATATCGACAGCAGGCCTAACACGCGGCGTGATGCAGTTGCACACCAAAGAGGTTAAACAACAAGGCCACACACACCTTTGTGCGATAAATATGGCCGGCTCATTTGATCTCTGCTTAAGCATCGTTCATTCTCAGCACTTCAGTGCTTGCTTTTACTCGCATGCAGAACATACCACGCGCGGGGTTACGTTATCTACTTGCACTTTGATTATCAGATAAAGGCAAAGGCGATGAAGAGAGTTTCCTGAAAGAGCCACTATTACTGCTACCGCAATGAATGTATCCTAATGAAGATAGACAAAGAGGAACGTCGGAATGCTACAAACACTCTCGCTACTGTTACAAGTCCCCCCCCCCCCCCCCCCCAAAAAAAAAAACTCATTTGTTGGATGATCTTCCAGACATTGTTGCGAAAATGTGTACGAAGAGTGACAGGACAAAAGAGAAAGAAGCTGAGACCTTAACCAAGCAGGCGGTGCTTCTGCCGAGCGCTGACATAGCCTTAAGACACTTGTACACAAACACAAAAGCAGGAGAATATTTACATGACCGGAGCTCATATAGTTTCAAAGATGCCACAAGCAAAAGAACTCTAGGACCTTAGAGGGAATGAATAGGCTGCAAAAACACACTGCTTAAATAGACTACAGCTGATAACAGGCGTCTCCTTCATCCCTTTGTTTTTCATATTAGAATGCTGCCTCGTACTCTCTACGTGATAGTAAAATTAGGTTTTAGCGTAGCCCCAATACCTCATGCAGCCCCGCTTTTTGACGAGTGAGGTGGGAAGAGGCAAGGGGGCGGGATACTTTAGGCAAATGGTTTGGTGATTGACTCCGAAATATTTGAGCACTTGTGTTATATACTACATACTTTTTATTATTGATGTTACTTGTTTTGTATTCATCTAGCGCTTTCTCCACGAGCATATAAAGTGCTTTTCAAAGAAGATCTAGGAAAAAACAGCAAATCCGCTTGCACTAACAACTTTTCTACCTCTTTGGTGGCTTCATTAGAAGTGAAATACAGGTAATGCAAATATGAGCACACCGCCTTTCTCTTGCGCCTCTGCACAAAGGCCCATAATGACATGCTAACAAGATCCGCGACATGGTACCCACTGAAGGTGCTCATCCCCGATGTTTCACGTCTTTCGGAGAACAACGAATAGTAAAAGGATCAGGTGATTTGCCGAGGTGGTTTTCAAGACGCTTGCGTAGAGTCAAGGCTGTCGTTTGCGTGATGGACGCGCTGAGATTGCCAGATAACGACGCCCTTATTTCACGGTGGTTGGTGCCCTGTTTCGCTGCATGATTACAACTAAAAATATATCAACCTTCTTGAGTTTCAAAACGGGTAGTGTGCAAGATTGCTTAATAAGCCTTGCTTTTTGTGTTGCGTGTCTCGCTGTCTCCTTTGTCTTTAAGCGAACGAGCGAACATTCATCACATTGAAGAGAATGCCAGCGGCAAAATTTATTTAGGTTTGATGGTGGCGACCTTTACTATTCGTAGCATTTATGTTCTGCCAAATAGCCTCTGATAGACGCCTTATAGAGGTCATTTACATTGATATTGATCAGAACTAACTTTCATTGAAAAAATAACAAGAATAGTGAAGGCCAGGAGGTCAACGAGACACATGGCTGGTTTGCTACCTACGCAGGGAGAACGGCAAAGGGGAGTGTAATGATGAGACAACGACAACACAAAATATTGTCAAAGAAAGTATAGGGAATGTGATTACTTGTAACTCTATTGAAAATCGAAGGTATGAAAATGGACGAAAAGATAATGTGCCACCAACAGGGACGAATCTTGCAATATTCGAATAATGCATGCAACTGAGCTATAGCAGCCGGGTAGACATGTACATTTAAGCCTGGCAGTGGCAGTCAGCGCAACAAGCCAGTATATATATATATATATATATATATATATATATATATATATATAAGGGAAAGAAGTGTATACCTAAGGGCTCATTTTTCCGTGTTTTAACACAATATTAAAGACATCTAACAGACAGTAATGCCAAAGAATATACAGGTGAAGTTATTAGAACCAATGGAATGTAAATAAGACGAAAGAAAAGTGGATTAAAAAATAACCAACCGTGGGCAGGAATCGAACCTAAGACCTTCGAATAACGCGTTCGCTGCTCTAACCACTGAGCTACCACAGCAGCCTTCCCTCCATTCACTTTTTTTTTTGGGCTTATATGTGAATGCCCCGCCGCGGTGGTCTAGTGGCTAAGGTACTCGGCTGCTGACCCGCAGGGCGCGGGTTCGAATCCCGGCTGCGGCGGCTGCATTTACGATGGAGGCGGAAATGTTGTAGGCCCGTGTGCTCAGATTTGGGTGCACGTTAAAGAACCCCAGGTGGTCTAAATTTCCGGAGCCCTCCACTACGGCGTCTCTCATAATCATATAGTGGTTTTGGGACGAGAGGACAGAACACTTATGAGAGCAACCTTGGTTTGCTACCCTGCCGTGTAGAAAACGAAACTTGGGAATAAACAGAAGTATGGCGATAGTGGCAGAAAAAGATGATCGCTCATACACACACACACACACACAGAAACGGTACTCTTTGGAATACAAATACAGCGTTAACAGGCAGTGTATAGTAGATCACGCTTTCGAAGGGCATGTTGCGAATGGGAGTTCATGCGTGGGCAAAAGCCACTACGAAGAGTTGAGAGATCTCAAACCACAGAGCTGGACATTCAGAACGAGATTTCTTCCAAAACAACTGTTACGCAATAAGATCAGTGAGTGTGTTTGCAGAGTCATACGAATGTTTCAATTTCCCACGCAGAGTTTTCTTTCTGGTCCTTCTATATTCTGGCTTCCTCCTTCTTTGGGAGTGGCTCATTAAAAGAGGGCAAAGAGGTCGATTGTCCTGGTACGGCACAGTCCAATCGGAGCGGTGGCAGCATGTCTTTCTTTTGAGCTCAATTCTTGCTCTCGATGACTTCGTTCTACTTCTCGTGCCATCATCACCATCATCATTTCTTGATCACCGTGCCGTGCCTCTCGCGCAGTTTGATGCTAGCTCGAGCGGTGCGAGGATTAGAACAAGCTAGCGCACTTGGCGGGTGGGACGTGGACAGCCGCCGCAACTCCGCTTCAAGCGTGGAATTAAGTGGCGAGATCGGCACGGCCCCGTCGGCCGCCTTCGACGCCGTCTCACGTCTCTCTTCTCTCACCGCTAAGTACTTATCTCCTCCCAAGCCTGCTGGTTCCTACAAATATTTCAAGACGAAGTTGATAGAAGAAATGGCCCAGGGTAGCCAATTTGCTGCCCTACACGCGGAAGTGGGCAAGGGGAAAATAAAAGTGGGAGAGGAAAGACGACGCTTCGCAAAGACAAAGACGCCTAAAAACATCCAGGCAACAGCTACGATGTAGGGGCAGGGTCTGAAGGAAGAATGGGAGAACTTCTCCGAGGTTGTTTTCGCGTAGACGCAACCTCAGAAAACGGACACAGCAGTGCACTAAAGTGGATTTAATGACAATCTGGGCAGTAATCACAATATTGTACAAATAACAGAAAATGGACAATGGTGAAGGTCGGTTTCTCTCTTTCTTTTCTGGAAAATTCGGCTTGGTGACAACAACCCGTAAACAACACCACTTGGACTTGGACTTGGAGTTAGTGAATGTCAAACCACTTCTTTCTGATCCAAAAAGAACATGGGTGTACAAATCGAGAACTGTATTAGTGTGGTTCTTTATCAACTTGGTCTTTTGTTTAGCTTGCTAATTGTTTTCGACATGCAGTTCAGTGGCGCTGACATTCCTTTCTGCTCATAGTTCACTTCGTAACTTCAGTCTAGAGTTATTGTTTATGCAGCGTTCGACTCTTATCACAATAACAATTTCACGTAGAGACCAACTGTACAAGTGCCTCGTCACCAGATGATTGCACCTGACACAGAACCTATAAGATATGGCGTCCATTGTACGACTGAACAGTAGACAAAGATACCGCGCGGTCTTCACCAAGGCAGAGATGCAACTGTGTATCACCGAATAGCACTCGTCTGGCTCAATAGAAGCTGTCTGTATTTTTACAGACAGCTGGGGCAGTACGAAAATATAGTGGGCACTACATGTTTCGAGAGGACCCCTTTTCCGGCGTGCGAAGCAACATTACCCCTGCCTGTAGGAAGCAACCCAGGCATTGCTCACCAGAGATGGTTCGAAGGCCCTTTCGCTGAGGTGGCCTATAGACTAGAACATTCGAAATTTGCGAGTTATGACATCCCTTCGTACTCGAAGAAGCTCCCAAGTCTTCGGCGGCGAAGACCATCAGGGGGACTGAGGACTAGAATTTAATTCTGCCATGCAAGGACGCAACACTTCCCTATCGCTTTTTGGCCCACGCAATTACCGTAGGTTGACAGGGTGAAACGAAAGTGTCACGGATTACCAATAGTTTCACACAACAAGAATAAAGATGTTTCAATATTCGACATGGATTCACGGAAAGGACGCAGTGGCGCCGAGCTTTTTTACAGATGATATATAGGCCCGAATGTGCCTAGCGCGATCTATTAAAAATAAGTCGAACATAATCAACTTTTCCATGCTGCTGCTCTTCTGCTCCTCCGATCCGATGTGACACCTTTCTACACCGCAGCCGTCATCAAAACTGTGCTTATTTTAAACCACTGTTACCAGGAAATCTCAGCAGTGTCGATCTGAGTGACCTTATCTCATCATGACTGAATAACCCCAACATACCTTAGAACAAATGACATAAATGTGAATTAGCTCCGCCGCGGTGGTCTAGTGGCTAAGGTACTCGGCTGCTGACTCAAAGGTCGCGGGTTCATATCCCGGCTGCGGAGGCTGCATTTCCGATAGAGGCGGAAATGTTGTAGGCCCGTGTGCTCAGATTTGGGTGCACGTTAAAGAACCCCAGGTGGTCAAAATTTCCGGAGCCCACAACTACGGCGTCTCTCATAATCATATGGTGGTTTTGGGACGTTAAACCCCACATATCAATCAATCATAAGTGTGATTTATTTTATCACATAGGTCAGCCCTCAGTTTTGCCTTTAAAAACTTTCAAGTTGATGAGATATTGTGAAACAATATTCTTAAAATAAATATCTTCTTTTCTTCGTTGATAACATTCACGTTGCCATTTCTGAAAACTCAGGGTTTTATTCTTATTTTTCACCTATCACGCTGTTCAACCTTTTGCCGAAAAGTTGCGCGGTTTACAAGTACTCTGTAATTTCGTTGACGTCATCTTGCATCAAGCCAGTACCTTTCATCTTGCAGATAGTGGAAAAAAAAAGGAATACTGATCTAGTTATTACTTCATTCTACTGTATTTTCTTGAGTTTTTCTATGCTCGTATATAGCGTCTCACTACAACGGTCATGAAAGTGTCGTAGGCCAACCTCCTTGGTTCTGATAAGATTTGCGCCTTCTGTAAAATAGTAAATTAATAAAGGAAGGAAATACGCCTCTATCATTAATTGTATACATGCTTCCGCGGAGGAAACCCGATACGATGCCTATGGTTCCTCTTGGCAACAGGTGCGTGTCACGCCAAACTTTCTTTCCGATAATGTGTAATACTGAAAGCAAGATAACCTTCACGCTGACATGTGTACGACATCGCCTGCGGTGAGCTTCGTACACGGCTGCGTGACACTCGCCTCCCCTGGGTGTACCGCAGTGTCGCTCGAGGCGGGTTGACAGAGGCAAAAATTAATCATTTTGTCCGGAAAAGCCACCGGTGGCTCGCCATGCAGTGCCTGTGGGTTTGATAAATGCTTCGCAGGACACGACAGCCAGACAAGCTGCGGTCGATGGAAAACGGCGCGGCTGGAAGCGCGATCATATAAAGTGTCGCTCCGCGGACCTCTTTGGTGGACGCACCACCGCTGCGGACGCACCACCGACGCTGAGAGCATTCGATGTGTCTCTGTTACGGTCTTCGTGGGGCTTCAGTCATGATGACATAACAGTGCGTATCTGTTACAATATATATCACTCATACATAGCGTAACAATATATATCACTCATAGAAACTGTGTTGTCGCACGGTACCGAGGAAGTGTACCTATTGAGATACAATCAATATACCATGATCATAATAACTGACAAAGAACGTATAGTTGGCAATACTCACGTGTAAGAAATATACTCTTAAAATTATAACATAAACCTTCTACGAATTGAGCCCTTGATCAAACCCTCCTATCTCGTTCGTTCAATATATAGTAGCATACGAGTTGTGGTGGAGTTCTTGTTATGGTGTTCTACTGCTGATTGGAAGTTTCCGGTGCCTAATCCCGGCTGCTGTGCCCGAAGTTTCGTAAAAGAACAAACTCTAGAGGCGCGCGTATTTAGATTTAGACGTTTTGTAAAGTTTAAACTACCGGTTTTCCTCAATTTGGCGTGCCACGCAACCACATTCACATTTACCTTTAGACACGTAATATATCAGAAATTATCGATACAATCCTTTAAAAGCAAGAAACTTTGAAAGAACGCGGCTACAAAGAGACCCACGTGCCAGTAGAAAACAGAGCGAGGACTAAAATAAGGTGACGCTGTTCATAATTACCGGTTCTCACAATTTAGGGAACGATAAAGACCCTCATTGGTGAAAGCTTATCGCACGACTCGAGCAAACAAAAAACAAAGCCCAAAGATGAAGCTTGGTCTTCTTGGTTCCACAACGCCCAGTCTGCACAGTAATACAAATGCTGGGACTTTTTTACGCATCCCACGCATTATGCCTTCGAGCCCTCCCGCTATGTTTGTAAAATGCACACGACGTAGCCGGCTTCATCGTCGTATGTGCAGCACCAGGAAACTTAATTATTTTATGTTAGCGCAAATGCCCAGTAAACACTGCGTCACCTGCTGGTAAAATGACGACAAACAAACGCCTCTGAGCAAGCGCGTGAACCAGCAGTAGGCATGGTGCACTGCGTTGCATTTTAGTTACGTCCCTAACATCGGATAACTAATTAAGCGTGAGCAAACACCGTAGGAACATGACCAATCAGCGTCGACTGCTCGACATGAGCGATATGAGCACGCTCTATGCAAGAAAAGCTTGTTAGATAACTATAGCTTAGCTATAATCATCATTATCATCATCAGCCTGACTACGCCCCACTACAGGAGAAAGGCCTCTCCAATGTGTTGCCAGTCAACACCGTCCTGTGCTTGCTGCTGCCATTTTACATACGCAAACTTCCTAATTTTCGCTGCCCACTTATCTTCCTGTCTTCTCCTCACCCGCTTGCCTCCCACATAGATACGCCTAATTACAGCTTTCGTAAACTTGTTATGCAAAAGAGGGGGCGGGTACGTGATTTCGAGTAGATGCACAGATACGAGCGTACCCATCGCATACGGCGTTCACCATACTGTTCACGAGCCGGACTATGCCATGAAGCAAGTCTGCCTTTATTGTCAGCTTATTTTTCAATGCGCAAAAAGAGGCTCCGACTTTCTGCGATGCGTGCCACTTATACGCTCAATCATGAAAAATGCAGTTAGTGCCCCTGTCCAGAGCCTTCGCTCCTCCACCACTTGGGTGACCTTAGCACCATTTAAACACTAGTGTCACTTGGGAGTTAGCCTGCCTGCCTGCCTGCCTGCCTGCCTGCCTGCCTGCCTGCCTGCCTGCCTGCCTGTCTGTCTGTCTGTCTGTCTGTCTGTCTGTCTGTCTGTCTGTCTGTCTGTCTGTCTGTCTGTCACGCCGCACCATTCCCGCTATCATCGCACCATTCCCGCTAAAATTAAAATCCGCGTAGATTTTCGAGTGACAAGCTTCTAGGGAGGTTTCTCAGCTCTCCCTAAAGAGCATTTTTATTTGCGCAGAATGTACATAGCCTCTGCTAGCAAATCTAAGCATTTCTTAGCGAACTTAGGTGACTTTGAGGGTATCTATCTATCTATCTATCTATCTATCTATCTATCTATCTATCTATCTATCTATCTATCTATCTATCTATCTATCTATCTATCTATCTATCTATCTATCTATCTATCTATCTATCTATCTATCTATCTATCTATCTATCTATCTATCTATCTATTTATCTCTATCTATCTCTCTATCTATCTATATATCTATCTATCTATCTATCTATCTATCTATCTATCTATCTATCTATCTATCTATCTATCTATCTATCTATCTATCTATCTATCTATCTATCTATCTATCTATCTATCTATCTATCTATCTGTTATGCTGCCCTACGCTTTTGTGCTCTTGAGGCCGTTTAGTTAATCCAATGTTGTTGTAACATGAGTTGGGAGAGAAAGGGCGAATTTGTCAGACGGCCGAGAGGTCAGCCCTAGCTTGCTCGCTCTAGCCTGGAAAAAAGGATAGGGAAGAAACGATTGATGAAGGTGACAGTGGGCACAGGAAGTGATGATTCGTGTGCACGACTGCCATGTGGCACACCGGTCTTCGTAATGTGTAGATTAAAGCCCAATGCTCTTGAGAAAGTATACAAATGCCCCTGTAGCCGTCGTTGATGCTGTGTGATCGGACATGACTCTATGGCGAATTTAAACGACAGAACATGACATGAAAATTATGATAATCATGTCTTGAATAACATTATTTATGTGCAATGATATTGGGGTGCTTTGCGGCTGTTTTGTTGACTGTATACTAAAATTTGTATTTCATAATAGGAATTTAGGACCCACATAAGTAACAGGCCCTAAGGTGCGAAATCATGACCCAGTTATCATATAACACCAAAGCAGACCAAAATTACGTATTTCTGAATTCTCCCAACAAACTGAAGCCACCCGGCGAGGGTCAGAAAACGAGGATCCATGGGAGTCTGCTTTACGCCGCTCAAAACTGAGGTCACAGCTCCGGACAGTGAGTTTGCCCATAGGGGTCGCAGATGCGTGCGCTCCTTGCTGGCTGCTTCGGAATACATCTATTCCCATAGTGCGTGGGATATGGCGAATGTCTGCTCACCAGTTCTATATTAGCGCTCTTCGAAATGTTTATGTTCGTAAATACCAAGGAGCCCCGGTTTCGAAGCGTCATTTTCGACTTTTTTTTATAGGCATACGAAAACACGCAAGAACACAAACGTAAGAAGAAAAGCCTGAGTAGGCATAAGGCTCTCCCCTGGAGGGCCCATCTTCACCACCCTATACTAATACGAAAAGAGAGAAAAAATTAAATCTGTACGCGAGAAAATGCTTTGCGTCATGATGTTCGAGCTGTGCTCATGTGTTTCCGGCCTTTTCACCATCCTATTTTTGTGCGCTTGAAGTTTCTATCATGTCTTAATAACAGACAGCTTCGTAATTAAATACTCGGCATTATCGACCCCATGTAAGTAGGTAGCTGTTAAGTAATCTACGTGTGTAGATGAGCAGGTTGATCAGTGCCAGCGAGTGAAGGCTGCGTAGTAAGCGTATGTGCTAAAAAGAAGAAAAGAGAAACACAAGATGAGTGAGTGTTCGAGGCTTCGCGTGGCTGAGTGTGGCGGGAACCCGATGCGCGCTGGAGGTACGGCCTCCTGGGACGAAAAGAAGGTGTCCCGAGGGCTGCCGTCGACTGAATTACTGCGGACGTGGCGGGAACACTCCTGCAGCGGGTAATCGAAGCCAGACGCTTTCTTGCGGTGCCACCCGAGCCACGCATCTCGTGGAAAGCCCCTAACAAGCGCGTTCGCACCGTCTACTTTTGCACCTGTTCCGCCCTCACTGTTGTACGGGAGAGTGAGACAGCGCCGCTAACAGAACCATAGCCGAAATCCATGCAGCGCTCGAGAACTAACCGTAAGTTTTTTAAGCGTTATTTACAAGGAGAGGGCATGTTCCACGGCTGCTCCTCGCCGCTCTTATCGAACCAGTCAATGACAGTCACACTGAGGCTTTTACGGTAGAAACATGATGCAAACTCAAGACAACAGTGAAAAATGCAAGACCAACCACTGCCTTTTCTTTTGTTATTTTCAGCATAAAGAGAGCGTGTAAACGCATAAATGAACATATTCAGGTGCTGAGGCTCCGTATATGACAATGCTCTACATGCTACAGGAAAGTTGACACAGCGTAATTGTTTCCACGACCGAAATGTCCTCGTGTAACAGAGGAAGTGACCAATATGATTGTAAGTTATCTAGACACATGCAAATGATTTAGCAATAACCGAACTCTACATTGAACAGTTATTTTCGCAATACCCAATGCTGCATAGACAACGAAAAAACATAAAACAGAAAGATTGTAACCATGCGAAACTGTTGCAAAATAATAACGTAATTGATCGTTTTTATTCGCCTGAATATATCTACAATATATTTTATTACGCCAAGATTTTTACTAATGCTAGCGCAGGGCTGTTTTGAAAACCTAATTTACTCACTACGCTAGAAACTTTCATAAGGACACGGGACCATGCCCATTCGTACATGACTGTAGGTAATTTCACAAAAAAGGCAGGGGACCGCCGATATGGGCTGTTAAAGGAATCTGTTCTCACTGGCGTATCTCGTGACGTGAACTAATAAGATTGCCAAACATTGAATGCAACAACCCAACCTGTTTCATGCATATGCATCTACCATTCGGTAGGTAGTAAAGAAAAATACGTCAAGGCTATAGCCCAATATGGTGGCTCTGCAAGACATCCCAAAAAGAGTATTTATGCTTCATTAGCAAATACTTAGAGAATGCAGATATATTTGAACAAAGTCGAAACTCGTGCCAGTCAGAGCGTCTTCATTCTTAAAGAGACACAGCAGTTTTTCTTTCTTTGAAGAAAAAGTGCAGCACCCACAACGTCGCCAGAGGAAAGCTTCAACCTGAAAACGCAGCTTCTCCAAGCGTCTTGAATACTTACTGAAACACAAAAAGGCACGTACCATCGAGGTCAAGTTAAATTTCTTCTACAGTGGGTCCTGTCTTCCGTTCTCTTCATTCTAATACAGGTCTATTGCTGATAGTGTCGCCCTTTTTTTCTGTCCTCAATTTTCATCCTGAATGGTACATGTCTTTTTGTATTTCAGTAATCATTTACCAACTAGTCCAACAAAAAGATTTATTACGTTGTGAAAACGCCTACAAATTTTAACGTGCACATTGCCGGGGATGTGGTACAGGTATATGCTACAACTTCCCCCGAAAGCAAAGCCATGCTGCATATAGGTGAGCTTGTTCACTTGACCGACAAAGTACTAGTAGTATTTAAACTTTTCCCGCAATCATCGAAATGGTAATAATACGGAAGTATGCCTTATTCAAACTTTTTGTGCACGCCTTCACAATTTTGTTGCAAGTGCGCACTTTAATAAATATTGTGTGTGCGGTCACTGCGGTGTCATTCCAAACTTTTCCTCTTTTGTTCTCTTTCCTTCTTTCTTTCTTTCTTTCTTTCTTTCTTTCTTTCTTTCTTTCTTTCTTTCTTTCTTTCTCTCTTTCTTTCTATCTTTCTTTCTTTCTTTCAACGACAGACAGATGGTAAAAACACGTAGAAGGGATGAAAACAAGCACGTAAAATAACAACGAGAAAGAACCAGTGTATTTCCATCGTAGTAAACCTTACACCATGAACACCACCAGTAACGTACACTGGAACTTTACTAGCAAGAGGAGAGACCATACGTGCGCGTTGGTCGCGCGTCTTCTATTTCGAGCTGGCATAAATTGCACGCCAAATTTTTTCTTACATCATTTCAAAACTGCATCACAACGCCTACTACGAAAGCAGCGCTTGCGCTGTTTTCGCGACATGTTGACTGTTCTGCATATGCATAACGGTAAACATGCCACGACACACACAAAACTAAGCATATAGTTGTGGAAACTAGAAACCGCGGATCACGTGCACAAAACTATTTCACACACGCACATGCCAGCAGGCAATATACTTGCAACCTAGACGGTATCGCTTCGCAACAACATCCGGTAGACAGACCCGGGCGTGGTTCTGACGGAAAGAAAAAAGAATCGGGTAGAAAATCTGACGCCGGTTTCGAAGCTAGGTTAATCTGATGACCTGCAAGGAGATAGATCAACGGGCGTGGTTCTGACGGAAAGAAAAAGAATCGGGTAGAAAATGTGACGCCGGTTTCGGCGTTAGGGTATTCTGATGACCTGCATGGAGATAGATGATCCACCATCGACGTGCATGAGTCCATCGCAATGTAAAATACAGGTGGCCGGGAGGACAGCCGTTTTGCGCACACGAGATGATGAATACTATTGATGTTCGAGTGTTTGCTCTTTCCAAACATAGCTTCTGCTGAGCACAAAGCAAAGCAGGAAACCAGAAGCGGCTCCTACGCACGCGAGACATCCGCCATGGCCGTTAAATACGGGGCATTGAATGCGGATATCCGAACATTATTGGTATTACACATGTTAAGTTAACTCTAGTAACGTGAAAAATGAACTTGGGCAAAAGGGTACTCACCGACAAACATATCACTGCGAGCGCATTTCTCTGCGTACGTACTTTCCTCTGTGCTTTGTGCTGTAGCTAGACTCCTGTTGGGCCACCCCTATATTTTGTGTAATATAAGGATATCTAACAACTCTGAAGTCAGCATTCTTCCTTCATGTCTTGTGTCGTTTCAATCGCGCTCCTTTTAGTTATTCCACTTGAATCTTAATCTCGAAAAACTACTGCCGCACTCTTGCATCAATTTGCTGTCTTCGTGATTACTGCGGAATATTAAACTTCTATGGACGTAATCTTAAACGGAACTATACAGAATTTCAAGAAAAAATGATGGCTTCAATAACAGAAAAATTCTTGAGCAGCGTGTTTCACTGCAGTGCGAACGTTTCAAAAAGTGGCCTCATCTTATCGCTGCCTTAAAGACGAGACCACGTGTGAAAACGTTTGCCTTCAGCAACAGCCCATATCCAAGAATACAAGTTAATTCATTTATAACTGACCCATTCAACTTGACTGTAGGCTTATTACAAATCATCCCATATTAATGTGGTTTACGGGAAAAGAAGGTGTCAGAAAAGATGAAAAACTTCATTCCTTGTCCTATTTTCCGACGTCCTGCGCGAAATAAAGTAAATCGGAAATAATGAAACCTGCGCCGTTCCGCGAAGTTCCATGCAAGAGGTACGCCACGTGCACGTGATTTCGAATGCGTAAAGGCAACGTGGCAGAATTCACGCGTGTGAGCATACAGTACTAACACGTTACACCCCACATATCTATCTAGCATAGAGTACTGGTTTTCGTGTCTACGTAACGTGTTAAACCTGGCATCACCTTTTGCCGCCACTGGCCGACAAAAGAGTTGAGCCGGAAAAGCTATGCCTCTTCGTCTTTTCACGCTTGCTGTCAAATTTCCACTTCTGCTCGATGTTTTGTAGCAAACCGCCTTAAGAACGCATAATTTGTGCGAAAACTATGCCCTGATGAAATAGGTCTCTTCTAAAGCGGTACACAACATTTGCCTCGTGAAAAAGGAGCAAAGATACTTGAAATTTCGAAAATAAACATAAGTTGAACAAGCGCATACAAAAGGAGAAACAACCGAAGTGATTAAGGACATATTTAGGAGTATGCTGCATTGAAAGAAGCGAGACAAACCAATGGCAGGGGCAAATTCTTTTTAGGCTGCTGCAATCCAAACAACAATAAATTACTACGATATATCAACCAAAACTACATGCAGCGATACGTATTGTAACTCATTGTGATTACAGTAAGCTTACCACCACTGAAGTGAACCCGCTGTTCCAGGAATGACATGAAATTTGCGGTGTGCGCCAACCTTCATAGAATATTTGGCAGTTGACTCACCTGTGCAAGAAAAGAAGAACAAAGGAAAACTGAATCAGTAAGGAAATTTAGGAGTACACATAAGTGTTGCGAAACAAGAACGTGGGCGCCAAAACATGAAGTCATATTACAGCGAAAGCACATGAACAGAAACACAATAAAACAAGCAGAATGTACCTTGTGGTCCGACGCCTTAGTGCTAGCCGTGTTCACGGGCAGAGAGAGAAAGAGAAACAACTTTATTTGTTCATGGGCTATCAGTGCGCCTTCGCAGCAATGTGTGGATCTCACGCTCAGAGTGGAGTGTCTACTGTGTTTTCATAGCGTTGCGCCAACTTTACCGGATTATATACATTCCCCTGCCTTACTTACCATTGTCGTTGGGTACTCGTTTTCTTCCGTGGGTATTCTATCACTCAGTCAGACCTCTCGGCTCTTCTTCAAGAAAACCCCTCTATCATCTGGGTTTTATAACTCGTATACGGCGCAAAAAGCACTAAGAAGAAATTATTCTCTGCCGTATAAACATAAGTGTAGACAGTTTATAGACAGTCTGAAGTCCTTTGAGACTGTGTATAGGTTATCTAAATTGTTTTCGTAAAGGTGCTCGCGCTGCGGATTGTGAAAAGAGAAGTTTAGAGGCTCGTCGCTCATCGTTAAACACAGTACTAATGAAAAATGAACTGAAATACAAAATTACTCGTACCATCAAGGATTTGTGCATGTATTTGTACAATCACGTACCGACTAGTCCAACAATCAGAAAAAAAAACAATATTGTCGAGGAAAGTATAGTGGATGTCATGTGTTGTTATTGAGGTCAAGATGCCATGAAAGTGAACTGGACGGAAAGATAATTTACATCTTGCGGTAAGGGAACCTGCAACCTTCTAATAACGCCTTGAGATGTATACTTAAGCCGCAGTGGCGGTGATTTCCCTGTCCACTTCATTGGGCATAATATATATAGACTTAAGTCTGGCAGTGCTAGTTACCGACGATCGCAATCTTGCTGGCGAGTCTAGACCACTATATTTCTACTTGCACCGTCACGTCGAAGATGGCGCCAGCTACGGCAATGTGGCATAAACCACAACATATAACACATTTAATTCTGTGCGCCATACCTCATCGGTAGTAGCATTAGTGACATTGCTTCGATCACTTGCACGAGAACTGACACTCGCTCAGTGGAATTAACCGGCATTCACCAACGTCCGCCTTCATAATTTGGATCCACACCTACAGCTCCGCCTTCCACCAGCAATAACCAGAGCTGAGGAGACACTTTTGTGCCGTCTCTGGATTGGGGTGGCCTTTACGAATGCTTATTCGTTTCGAATCGAAATGGCCAGCAGCCCGACATGTGACAACTGTAGCTGCGCAATGACTTTCTCTCATCTTCTCTGCGAGTGTCCTCGCTTTAGCGTGCCAAGAAAAGAACTGTCCAATGCTTTAGATAGACTAGACAAACGCCGATTGTCGAAAGAAAGGGTATTAGGACACTGGCCAAGACCGTCCTCTGCAGGCAAGGCATTGAGAGCATTGTTGCGCTTTCTGCGGGCAAGTGGTCTTAGAGACAGACTGTAAGCAGCGTCGTGGATCGTCTGATGACCTTTCCTCTCCTTTTTTTAACGTCTCTTTTCTCTCATCTTTTATCTCCTTTACCCCCTTCCCCAGTACAGGGTAGCCAGCCGGTCTGAGAACTGGCTAACCTCCCTGTCCTTTCTCTTTCAATCCTCCTCCGCCTCCTCCTTGCAGCTCAGGGACGTAAATGAAATCTTTCGATTTCTCTTTAATCGTATTTCACAACAAGTTTTATAAAGTGGGCGACCAAGCTTTATGGCCTCCAAATGGTCTTCATGTTAGAAGCGAATTCATCTACACGTGTTAAGGATCGATAGAAGGACGGTGTTGATATCGGTTTAGGGGATCCTAATGTTTCACTGAAGTGAAAATTTTCAGTTGTAGTTTTCTAGGGTCTTGCCCAGGAAAAGCCCAGGAAATGTACTGCTAATTATAGGCACACCCCAACGTAGTTATCAAAGTATGCTTTTAACAGCCAGTCTTGGTTCTTACTGTACCCTCACGTCACAGCACTGTATACATCCCCTTCTCCGTCACGTGCTGGTGCAAGACAGTGCAACGTTTCCTGGCCCACTCCTCATCCTGGCTCCTTTGGCGACGCACAAGCGGCCATGTCTGATGTGTGGCTGCCTGATGTCCTCATAAATATACTGGCTTACACCTGCTTGAAGTAACCAGAATTAGTATTGTAGCCTGATCACTATCTGTTGTCAATGTCCGTAAGTGTTTCGGACGAAAATGAACTTTAATAGAAAAATAACATACCTTATCATCATTTCTTGAGCCTCACATTTGTTGTGAGCCACCTCTGTGCACAGGAGAATATTACGGCAGAGTAAACCCCCATTCCATAAATAGTATTCATACCCCATGAGACTTTGCTAAAAATTGCTATTTTATATCCCCTAATATTATTAGTGTTGCCAACGCTTCCTTCTCATATACGTCTTAAGGGATAAAGATTAATTTTACCTAGCCAGCAAAGGGCAATCACTCAGAATAAGCTTTCGGCTACTCTTCGTGACTTTCCAGTGATTATTTCGTTTAGAGAATGCAGATAGGTAGTTTAATTATAAGGTGCGTTGTCTCGCTCTTCATTTCAATGCCCAACACCTTCAAGCAACCGAAATACGCAACAAAGCTTCAAATACAAAATAAACAACAAGACCACAATAACAAAACCCTAGTGAAGCAATTTTTCAGGTTACCCGCAAGAGCTGTAGTTTCGAAATACCATTCCGAAACATGGAAGGCTATTGTGCGTTAAGGCAGCGCTCGCTCGCGGCATCTGCAGCCATGCGCGAGAGAAGTGAAATCGATTCGGTACTCGCGACACCCTGCCTACCCTCCACGCTCCACACGGTCGTATTCTAACGGTCAACAAAGTTTTTCCAACGCTTTTCAGAAAACTATTCGCCTGTTTCAGTCGTTTCGATGAGTAAGTGGAAAGAAACAACACGGCACGCACAGCTGTTTTCGAGTGGAAGAAAATGTTCGATATTAATGTTGATAGTGTGATTTCTATCTATCTATCTATCTATCTATCTATCTATCTATCTATCTATCTATCTATCTATCTATCTATCTATCTATCTATCTATCTATCTATCTATCTATCTATCTATCTATCTGTCTGTCTGTCTGTCTGTCTCTATCTATCTATCTATCTATCTATCTATCTATCTATCTATCTATCTATCTATCTATCTATCTATCTATCTATTGTGCAACTTCACACTTTCTCAGTGCGTGAATAGTGGAAAATAAAGATGCTTGAGAAGAGGGTGGGAAGTTTGTGGGAAACGCAAGACTGTTACGATAAACACTTCAGGGCGTTTTTAGTAGCTCTAATATCACAACTACTCAAGTATGCCGGCACGTCGCGGGATCGCATACCTGCCGGGGCGACTGCGTTTAAGATAGAGGTGAAAGTGCTTGAGGCCTGTGTACAAAGATTTAGGTTTACGTTAAAGAAATGCAAGTGGTCAAAATTCTGCAGCCTTCCACAACGACGTCTCTCATATTAGTATGGTGGTTTCTGGACGTTAACCCCGAACAATTGATTTAATCGATTTACGACTTCTCTAGTGTGACTATTTTATTCAAGCTTACGCCCGACGTCAAATAAAGAAATAAATGAATAATACGTTATGAGACCACGTATATATATATATATATATATATATGTGTAACATAAGAAGGTAGTGATGGTTAGGAGTTGGTAGAAGTAGATGAGGAAGAAGAGAGATTAGAAAAAACATGGCGTATGAGTCAGGCCACGTCTCCCATTCATCGTAGCGTCACACAAGTCGACAGGATGGAAACCTGCCTGCCCCTTCATCATTCGCTCATCATCTACGCAGTTCTCCGCATGACACCCTGAGCATACATGGACTACCGTGCAAGCGCCTAGCATTACGCATCCACCAGCATCATGTCAGAATCATCGACTGCCCTTCCCATCCCCAAGTACACCGAAGCAGCGGACGATGGACCCGTACAAGACTGGTTCGACCTCTTCGAGCTCCACGCTACCGCCGCATCATGGTCGGAACGGAAGATGGTCATCAACTTTACTGACGACATCTCAGGTGAGGCATTCAAATTTTGCCTCACCCACATCTTCGAGAACGATGAGTCTTGGAAAAAAATTTAAGAAGAAATGATCACCCGTTTCAAAGAATACGATGAAGACCTGTCCATGCTTCATCAGCGGAAGGCTTTTCAACTCGCCCATCACAGTTACGCGAAGTCTTTCCGCAGTAAGCCTATTTTCCAAACGAGAACTCAGAGAAAATATACCACCATTGCACCATCATATGACTCTTCCGAAAAAACGTCAAGCATTCGGACACGGACTGGTAACTTGCACGTCGCAACAGACAAGGTAAAGCCTCCGTATACCGAAAGGAATCTAGACCATTTCGCCAAAAGACTAAACCTAAAGCCGGCTTTCCCAAGAGCAATGAAATTGGCATTTTCGACGTAATCACTGCACCATAACACTTCACATTTTACTGAACTACCCGAATCCCTTGATGCTTCGTGTCATACACAAGGCCCAGACGGTTTCGAACGTGCGACGGAATGTGCGGGTGACGAGCTGGTGAATCCTCACAATACCAGCCCATGCCCTGACGTTCTGGACCAGGGTCGTTCGACAGACAGTCTCAGCCTAATCACGCTGCAAAAAAAAACATATGCCATCAGAACTACCCGAAACCATGTCTGTTGTGCTCTCATCGTCAAGTGATAACACACATGTGAGTCAAAGCACTGCAGGAATTTCGAATCCACAAACGCCGGCGCATTGTCAACTGACAGAAGCATTTACAATTAATGATGACTCACAACCATCTTGGGAGATTTCTGATCAGTCTGTCACAATGCTTTCATCGCAAGACAAGCCCAGCAGTACAGTGTCGACTCTATCTACTGATCACAGCACCATGCAAAGAAAAGCAGAAAATGTTCCTGAAAGATGCCCATCTGACCAACTTTCGCAACAAGACGAGCAATTTCAATAAAGGCAACTCCACAAACTCGAGGAACTACAACGGACACACCAACAAGGACGACGACGCAAAGCAAGCCTCTTAAAACAAATTCAAGAAGCGAGGCATCTTCGCATAAGGGATCGGCGTCAGAAACAAATTTGGCACAAAAGATCAATACAGCGCCTAAGATTACAGCTTCGAAACCTCAGGAAACACCGAACAAGAGAAGAAGTCACCAGTTCCACCACGCAAAGATTCAGACACCATCCCATCAGTTTACAACGAGCACGCACGCAGCAAGGACAACGACGCCGGAGAAATATCTACTGCAACGCTTTCAAACAGCGTCCACTCCTCGTAACAATGGCAACTATTTGATCAGTTTCTACGCCAGAGGTGTACTTGTGTTTTCCAGAACGCAACAGTCAGCCTCGCTCACCAGAGCTGCACTAACCCCGGATTGCTGCCTCTCCTGTGAAATCTTTGTGCGACATTACGGAACTTCAATCTGACGTGGAACTACAGCCAATTTGAACATTTTTGGTGTGTGTTCTAAGACTGCTTGTTCAACAGGCATTGTAATATGCAACGGGCGCATTCTTTCGGGGGGAAGGGGAATCCTGTAACGTAAGAAGGTAGTGATGGTTAGGAGTTGGTAGAGGTAGATGAGGAAGAAGAGAGAATAGAAAAAACATGGCGTATGAGTCAGGCCACGTCTCCCATTCATCGTAGCGTCACACACACACACACACACACACACACACACACACACACACACACACATATATATATATATATATATATATATTGTAAGGACGAGAAATAAGACACAACGCCTTTGCTGCAGGCCGGCTGTTCTTATTCTGCTTCGTCTTCCTCCTCTTCCTTCCTAGCATGCGAGTCTGTGCCAGAGAGAGTTCCAGTTTCGGTTTTCGTCATTACACTCGGCCATGACTGCTAGCATTGTCGTTGGGCCAAACGACAATGTTCTGGTAGGTAAGGCTAGCTGCAGCAGTTGACAGTGCTTCAGGTGGGCGAGGTTGGCTACATCGTCGTGGTCGGTCTCGACCACGCTGGAAGTTTGTCGAAATTGGCTCCGGCGGCCGACACTGGCTATGTCGTCTGGGTCGTTCACCGTGTCGTGATGGAGACTGGGTCCTGTGCGCGCGCGGAGCTGGCGGTAAAGTTTTTGGTGGGTGGGCTTGACTTTGTCGCCGTGGTCGAACTCGTCCATGATGCAACGTTTCCTGACAACTCGTAGAATGCAGTTCAGGTGGACGGCCCTGACTGTTCCGGCAAGGTCGCAGAGTAACCTGGAAACGCTGGTGTTTGTCCCACCGTCGCTGGTGGACTGAACTGCAGCGGGATGCCCTGCGAGGCAGCCATGATGACGTTTGGGCCATTTCTTGAAATGAGATGGGACGCAGCTCATGGTTGGGCATAAATACCACAGCAGAACTCCCAGACGTAGTCGAGCCGGTGGCTTCTGGCGAACTGTCATGTGCAAACATCGTATGCTGGGAGGAAACAGCAGGAGGGCTGGTCCTCGGCAAGTTCTCGATGGCAGTGGCCTCAGCGTAGCTAGGTATCTGGGCTTTCTCGAAGGAAACGTTCCTTGGTAGCCGAGTGTCTGCGTGGCTGAGCATGATCGTGGTCTGGTAGGGTTCAGTTGTGTCTAATACAATAGGATTGAGGGCCTCGATGTCCTCAGACGACGAGCGCGAGGGCCGTATCTCCGGACGAAGGTCTGGTGGGGGTATTTTCAGGTCGAATACCGATGCAGAGTCCGGGACCTGTAGTGTAGGATTCCAGCCACTTCGGTCAGGGTCAGCAGCAGGGAACTCCTGGCAGCATTCCGTTGACGAGCTGCAACGAACGATTGCAGCCTCGAGGCGGGGCGCTGCCTGGGCTCCATCCTCGGCCTCGGGGAAGATCGAGCTGGACTTGCTGGAGTCACAGGAAATCCGTCCGAAAGCGGCAATCAGGGCTGCACTCCATTCTGCCCAGGACTGCTGCCTGACGCCTTCGTACCTGTGCCATGCTGCGGCAGCCTCCCGCAGGCGATCTATGGCCATGTCCCACTTCTGCTCTTCAGTCGTTCCGAGAGCGTTGACGGTTGCCACCCATTCCTCGGCGTCGTCCTGGAAGCCGCGAAATTCCGGTAGCGCGAAGGAAATCGGCGATGGCGGGACGGCGGGCAGAACTCCGAAATGTGCCCCCGCCAAGCAGTTCACTTGCTCCGATACCTCCGCGAGAGAACGCCGGAGATTGCGACGGTTCTCGGGCGAGCTTACCTCGAAGTTTTGTGCGGCGGCCGCAGCCAACATGGCATTGAGTGCGCACAATGTTGGCAAGATGGCAGGACATAGCTTGGAACTCGACGCTATGAGGGCGTTGGTCGTGACACGGAGTTGCGCGATGGTATGCTGCAGCTCCGCTGCGCTGTCGTGTGATCCGCACGAAGAGCCAAGGCCCGCCTCTGCGGAGGATACAGTGACTGCGGTATTCGAGGTGGTACAATTCTTGACCAAGGACGCGTGGACGGCGTCCCTTGGAAATCCAGCTGTGGTCGGATTCGTGGACATGGGTTCCAGAGCGCTGGAAGCGTCAACGACGTTCCCAGGCAAGCGGAACCCGTGTGATGAGTTGTGACCTGGTACTGTGGCGTAGATGAAGCGGTCTTGCGCCGCCGGGTAGGCCTCGACGCCGTACACGGTGGGTGCTTGAAGCGCCGACAGGTTGCCAGGTATGGAGGAGGCATGTACGCCATCCCTAGGTGAGAGAGGCCCGTGCGCATGGTTGCCGCGACGTGTCGCGTCCCAGGACAAGTTTCCCGGAACCACAACGGAGGCCTGGACGCCATCCGTCGGTGCTGGGATCGATGCTGGCCGCGACGGACGCCTTGCGGGTCCCATCAGCGAAGAAGCGTGACGGCGAGGAGGCCTTGACGCCGTCCCCGAACGGTGGTGTCCGTAAACAGCTGCCGAGGAGGGCTTGACGCCGTCCTCAAGCGACGCTTACCGCGGCTGCACGTCGGCGGGCGTTCTGGATGACGAAACCGAGACGTAAGCCGTTTTCTTCGTCGACTGCGCCATTGTAAGGACGAGAAATAAGACACAACGCCTTTGCTGCAGGCCGGCTGTTCTTATTCTGCTTCGTCTTCCTCCTCTTCCTTCCTAGCATGCGAGTCTGTGCCAGAGAGAGTTCCAGTTTCGGTTTTCGTCATTACAATATATATATATATATATAATTGACTCTCAATGTCCAACTGCAAGTGCACTGCCAAATAATATTACTTGACTTTCAGAATGACCGCTTTCAGAAACGGGACAACAAAAAATGAAACAGGCGTATCAATAGAAACATTGTACGACTAGTCGTAAGACTCTTGATATGCCACTCCCCATGCAATAGATAGTAATGCAAACAAACTGTGGGCTAACACTTGCCCGACGAAGGATCGGCCGCAAAAATGCCTGCCGGTAGCGGTTGGACGGGATGGGAATGATGCAGGTTGATGAACCGCAATACTGCGGACAATGCGGACAATAAATATGTCACCAATAATGGCGTCACAACTGCGTAAATGACAAGAATGTTCGAGAGAAAGGAAGATGCCAGTTTATGTGTAGGCAAGAAACTATATACCTTGCTGTCCGTGAGGCGTATCCCGTGTTTTTACTCATCTCTTTCATCGTCTATATATGTATTAGCGCTCCGGAAGGCAGCGTTCAAATGCAGTGGCTGAAGCTTTCTTTTTTTCGCAGGTGAGTGCTGCTTCGTAAGAGCTAGACCGTTTAGAAAGGTCTGCAAGCATTCCCTAGCAGCTATGCAAAAAGTCGGTCGGTCGGTCGGTCAAGTCAAGTCAACTCAGCCAGTCAGTATATTTTATTAGAGTAATTGAGAGGAGCTCCTTCGAGCCCACCGAGGGCCTCACCTGTGACGGATGCAGAAGGCAGAGGATCCCAACCGTTTCACAGTTCCCCTAAATGGCTCTGAGTTGGTCGCGATGCAGTGCTATACAGACTTCGGTGGAAGTCTGCCTTGGTGATTGGTTATCGTCTGCTTTTGTCGCGTAAGCGTGGGAACCGTCACATTACTTGCTCAAATTTGGTCAATTGGCCACAGTAAGAACAGTTGAATGTTAATTAATTTTTAATTGGTTTACGGAACACACCTTGCTCGTCTTTGGGCTTTTCTGAATTTTTCGCAGCAGTTGTGGGGTCTATCGCCCCATATATCGTGGTGATGGATGTTCAACCTCATGGGGCACCGTCTGAATCCGGTTCGACCGCGGGGACTGCTTCTAGGAAGAGAGGAAACACGTCTAGTGAGAGTGAGGACACTGGGCTGTACTCCGCATCAAGCGACGAGTCCTCGGACGACGGCTTCCAACCCGTCCTGTACCGCAAGGCTTAATGACGGATCGTCAATGCATCTTCGGCATCAAACACGACCACCGTGAAAACTGCCCCTCAGCGATGGCCTCACTCTATCCTGTTTGTGCCGCTGAAGGCTACCGACAGTCTACGCGGGCTGAACAGGCAAGCGCTCTCTGTGTATCTCGAGAATATTACGCCAAATAAGATCAAAGAAGTACGTCTAAACGCAAGAAGGAACATCTTGGCAATCGATGTGCTGAACCCAAGTGCGCTAAACGCGCTTCGGAAAGTAACGCAACTGGGTAACATCAATGTCAAGTCTATAATACCAGCTGATAGCACCACTTCAACAGGAGTCATTTATGACATCGCCACTGAAATTCCAAACTCGGATCTCATTGCTAATAAAACCGGCATAAAAAGATGACGTCATTGTGAATGTCAGCCGCCTTGGTAACACACATTGTGTGAGAATTACGTTCAAAGAGGACTGTCTCCCCTCCCATGAGAAGGCTGGCCACTTTCGTCACCAGGTCCGACCATTTATTCCAAAACCTATGCGATTTCATAAGTGCCAGAAGATCGGTCATGGGCAGGGAGCGTGCAAGAACTCCGAAGTGTGCCCCCGATGCTCAGAACCACACACCGAGGACAAATGCAGCGCAACCATACTAGAGTGCCCTAATTGTCAAGGTGCCCACAGTGCATCTTCCAAAGACTGTCCACGCATAAAGAAGGAGTTTACTATTCTTAGACGAATGGTGCGAGACAGCTCTACCCACAAAGAGGCCGCGGAAAAAGTCCGGGGAAGACGACGACGTCACCGTCGAAGATCTTCGCGAAGAACACAGTCAACTACAAGAAGTAAGTCAACGCATCTGGGAGCGGCGCCCACTGCAGGGTACACCACGGCGAACGCAGACGATGGAAGGGAGAAAACAAGTAGATCTCTCTTTACTGAAGAGTGGCCGCCACTTGCGCGCACGCAACTTGTGGAAGAACCGCATCAGAAGCCACATTCATCAGAGCAAGCTGCGACAACAGAGGAGCAGCGGAACTTGGATAAGCAAGTGATTGCTCTTCTAAGACCCATAATAATGCCATTCGCACAGTGTTAAACAACATGCGCACAACGTCAGCCAGAAGTGCACTTCAAGTACTGGACGCTCTGAGTCCAGTACTGGCGGCTCTTGAGTAGATAATGGCCCACCGGCCACTGTCTTTCAGGGAAGAAGTCAGAAAAGCAACAATGTTTTGGTGGAATGCACGGGGACTGAAATCACGAATTGCAGATTTCCGTCGGTTCGTTTCCACCAATATGTTTCCCATCGTCGCCATCTGCAAGCCAAATTTATCGAGCGCTATCAGACTCTCCGGATACGAATCATTTATGTCGGCTTGTTATAGTGGAAACAGCAGGGTCCTGCTGTTTATTCGACGTGACCTGACCTACATTCTTCGGTCTGTACCACCTGACAACCATAACCAATATATATGCTCAACAGTGAAGAAAAGGGGTCTTATTGTCACTGTTGTCGGTGCATACCTGTCGCCATCATGTAGATTTTACCACAGAAGACTAGGACACATCCTATCATCCACTCCTGGCGCATGGGTGATCATCGGAGACTTCAACGCCCACCATACGCTATGAGGGAGCCCGAAGATCAGCGCAAAGGGTAGAAGTCTCATAACGTTTGCTTCAGACAACGAGCTGTGCTTGTTAAACGATGGCAGCCCAACATTTTTACGTGGCCCTGGATACAGCAGTTGCCTTGACTTGGCTTTTGTTTCTCGAGATCTCGTCAGATGTGCCGGATGGTTTGCGGACATAGAAACACATGGGAGCGACCACATTCCCACATATGTCAAGATCAGAAAATTATCACCTTGCAAGGTACGTGAAACTATCCAAAGAGTGGACTGGACCAAGTTTGAATCTCTCATGGAAGAACGCTGTCAAGAGAACACCCCATTTGACTTAGAAGAGGTGATCAAGTCCACAGTGCAAGACACAGTGTGCGCCCTCACATTCTCTTCGAGAGTAACCGAATTTGATGTGGAATTAGAACGACTTCGGGCTTTCCGACGGCGTGCTGAACGAAGGTACCGACGCACGAAAGCAATCGACTATTTACGAATCGCTAGACGTCTTCAGAAAAAGATACAACGCCGCATAGACAAGCTAGAGTCACAACCTTGGGCAGCCTTCTGCGCATCGTTAGATCCTCGCAAGGCTTTATCACACTTGTGGAGGACAATAAGAGGGCTCCGGACAGCTCCCATTAAGCGGTCTCCATTCATGGCTCTAGCTCTCTCTCAACAGAGATCGGAGGTCAACGCAGCAGAAGAGTTTTGTGCCAAATTATCTGGTTAGCTCGCAGATTCTAACATCTCCACGCTATCGCGTGGTGGCACGACATCACGCGATCACCACATAGACCAATTTTTTTCTATTCATGAGCTTAAAGCAGCACTGGCTTTGTGTAGACGGACATCAGCACCCGGGCCTGATGGAATATTATACAGAACATTGTGTCACCTTGGTGAGTGCGCGAGGAGTGCCCTCCTAGAGATATACAATAATTCATGGCGAGAGGGCACCCTCCCAGTTAACTGGAAGACCAGCCGTTTGGTTCCATTACTGAAGCCTGGCAAGTCACCATTGGTGCTCACATCATACCGCCCGATGGCACTGGCTAGTTGCTTGGGCAAAGTGATGAAGAGGATGGTACTTGGACGGCTAGAATGGTTCCTGGAGCATCACAACAACTACCCGGACGCTATGACGGGATTTCGCCGTGGCCGGTCATCAATTGATAGCGTCATAGACCTGGTCAGCTACGTGCAACATGAAAAAGGCCGTAAGCGTATCTGCGCTTCTTTTTTCTTGATGTTAAAGGGGCGTACGATAACGTAATACATGAAGCTGTCCTCACCCCTCTCAAGGAGGTAGAAGTGGGTGGTCGGATGTTTCAGTGGCTATGCAGCTATCTCTCTGAGCGATCCTTTTTCGTGAGAACCGAGGATGGTGACACTTCGCTACATTACAGCCACCGTGGTGTTCCCCAGGGTGGCATACTGAGCCCTGTACTATTCAACCTGACGCTAATAGCTCTCAACGAGCATCTGCCAAGCAGCGTCAGATTGTGCATGTACGCGGACGACGCGTTTGGACGTCTGCAGTAACACGTCTACAGCTGCGAGCGCGAATTTAGAGAGCTGCCACTCAAGTTGCTATTTACCTCAGTCAACGAGGTCTGGAAATTTCCTCTGAGAAATGTGCACTTGTGGCATTTACGCGCAAACCAATGCAGAACTACAGCGTTCTGACAAACAGCGAAAGGATACGTCACCTCCGATCATACAAGTTCCTAGGTGTTATAATTGACAGAGACCTCTCATGGAGCTCACATGTATCACACATGAAAAAGCGATTGACAGGCATCTGTCATTTGTTCAGGTTCTTCGCTGGAAAAAACTGGGGAATGTCCACAACTGTTATGTTACGACTATACAGGATTCTTTTCCTTGGATTCCTTCGGTACAGCCTACCTGTGTTAACCAACGCAAGTAAAACAAGCATACGAATGCTTCAAAGTGTCCAGGCTCAAGCACTCCGGATAGGTTTAGGCTTGCCCCAAAGTGCGTCAACAGCGGCAACTATCGCCATCACAAGGGACAACCTCATCAAGGCCCACATTAATGTGGAAGTGCTGAGGACACATATACGACACCTTGCTCGAACTCCTCGACATCACCGAGCCTCTCTACCAGTGGTCCGACCATGCACATCTTACTGCAAAACAGGGACCGCACATGGTGAGTCGACCCTAACTTCGTTCTTTCCTGCCGCTAGACCTGTGACTCTGCCATGGTGTCTCGCTCAACCAATGATTAATATTAACATACCTGGCGTCCAGAAAAAGGCCAATTTGTCATCACCAGCTCTTAAACAGCTCACACTACTTCTCTTGTATGAGAAATACCAAGACTCCACACGTTTATACACTGACGGATTGGTTCAGCTGGACAGCTCTACAGGAGCAGTGGTGATACCAAGGTTGGTCACGACAAATAAATTCAAGACATCTCAAGCAACAACATCAACGGCAGCAGAACTGGCAGCACTTCGTGCCGCGTTGCAATTTGTAGTTGATCAACCTACACGCAAGTGGACTATTTTCTGCGACTCGAAGGCGGCACTGCAGTCTCTACTATCAGCTTTACGCCGTGGACCACACGAGCAGCTGGTACTAGAGATAGCAGAGGTTATACAACACCTGACTGAGAAAGGGCACCAAATTACATTTCAGTGGTTGCCCAGTCACTGCGGAATCATCGGCAATGAACGGGCCGATCAAGCTGCCCGCTCAGCCCACCCAGAAGATCATAAACTACGACTACCACTTTCTAGGACAGATGCTGCACGAAAGCTCCGCAGGCTTGCTCGCCAGCAAAGCACATCACAATGGAATCAGCCACACTTCAAGCATGCTCGACTGTACTCGCTTGACCCTACGCTAAGTCTTCAAGTCCCGTCGAGGCTTTGCCGAGCAGACCAGGCCCTGTTATGTAGGCTGTGGTTGGGCGTTGCGTTTACCAAAGCCTACGCTTTCCGCATTGGGATGGCCGACACCGCAGCCTGTGGCCACTGTGGCAAAAAAGGAAACAATCCAACATATTCTTTGTGACTGCCTAGCATATAGTAAACAACGACTATGCCTTCGCAAGGAACTCAACAAATTAGATGATCAGCCTCTGTCGGAGCAGGGAATTCTGCAGTATCGACAGGATGCGACTTCACAGAAGAGGGCCCCGAAAGCGCTACTACACTTTTTGCGATTGACCGGCCTTACTGAACCGTTGTAGCTAGCACGCCCTTCCTGTGTGTGTTTTCGTTTTTTTATGAGTGCGCATGCGTTTTTTTTTTCTCTATCTACCCCCTCTTTCTTGATCTACTTCCCCGCCCCCAGCGCTGGGTAGGAAACCAGATGCCAATATGTGGTTAACCTCCCAGCCTTTCCTTTCTCACACTCTCTCTCCTAATTGCCTAAATATTTCTACGTCCTAGTGGCATCGCGATGAAGATGACGAAGAGAAAAACGAGAAAAAGATAGACGCACGCGATCTATTCGCATCGGCAGCACTGCTCGCCTAACCAGCTGTAAATACAACTGTAAATATGCCTTCGAGACTCTCTCACCGTTACATATGTGTTGGAAGGGCGTGGCTGTCTGTTTTAGGGTGGTAAGCAGCGTTCAGTTCGTGCTGCTTGTGGAACAGAGCGCAGGACGTCGGAGATCAGTTGAGATAGAAAGCACGACTACAGTCTCTGAACAGGCGTCTTGGAGCACAGTGAAACAATATATTGTCTTTTAACAATAGTACAACAAACAGCTACGCAGATTGATGAATATTCATTCTGAATCACAGGGCGTCCAAACGAGGATGCGAAAGAGAAGTCAAGGAACCAAAAATGACGACTAGAAATTGCAAAAACGCACCAAGGCGGAAAAAAAGAGGGAAATAAAACTTATGTGCACATGCCAAGGTAATAGGCGAACCAAACCTATCAATCCAGCATGAGTGGAGGGGGAGAGATCTACGCAAGAAATAACTGTTGAGATGTTTGATTTCTTTTTTATGCTTGTTAATCAACGGTTGACTAACACACGCACTACCGCTAGTAACGATATGATGTGCCTCAATCATTGGATGCTGTTCTTCATGTACAGCGGTAAAAATCTGAGAATGTATAAAGCTTCGCGTGGACTTGCACTTTTCCCATTGTAAAAAAAAGCTTGCAAGGTCAGCCTCCGGTACTTTGATGTTTTGACTTTCTTTTCTTGAGTGTCTGTTTGAGTCCTGTGTTTTTAGAATGCCCACATGCTGTCAAAGCGGTGTTATTACCGACTTTTTGCGGCGATTTGTTGCGCAGATTGCTGGACTTGACACCAACCACACAAACTTCTTCCCGCGGTCAATATTTCGTGGTTTTCTTCATGATCACATAAATTTAGTTATTTAAAACCACGATTACCAACTTCAACTAAAAGTGAAGGTTTCCTAACAAAAGCGCGATACCAAGACACTTTGGATACCACACCAAACTGAAAAGGGGCGTGAAGCTTAGCTTTTTGTTTGGGCACATAGCAGGGTTCTTACGTATACACGCACATGTACACATCCAAACTTGCCCGCGCACACAACGGTGCTATGAACACATACATACATACATACATACATACATACATACATACATACATACATACATACATACATACATACATACATACATACATACATACATACATACATACATACATACATACATACATACATACATACATACATACATACATACGTACATACATACATACATACATAAATACATACGTACGTGCATACATACATACATACATACATACATACATACATACATACATACATACATACATACATACATACATACATACATACATACATACATACATACATACATACATACATACATACATACATAGGTTCACAACTGGTTTTTATTTTTCAGTTTAAGGGGTGGTAAAAAACAAAAGTATATATGAGAGGGGGGCTGAAAATAAAACATTCATATTGTTATTGCTTTATCCTGGACTTTCCGACTCTGACGTAGAGTACAGTGTTGGCACAGAATTGCCTCCGAATAGACCATTCACGAGCACACACATCGTCATCTGTGAACCACCTTAACGGCATCACCATAACTGCACAGATTAACACACCAGCGTCGTGATTGCGGAGTGCCGCCGGGCATTTTCGCTCACCGCATTTCGAAATCATGGCTCACGTCAGACCCATATTCGGACTCCACACGGAGAGCACAGTCAGCGCAGTCGTGGCTATTTGCTGAGCTGCAACTTCGTTGGACCCGAATGTTTGTTCAGGCGAGACATCAGCGCAGGCGTTCGTTCGTCACCTGGCTACCTTTTTTTTTACCATCAATGTTTTTTTTCCGCACCGCAGTTTTCCTTCGGCACGGGTACTTTCGAAAGAGGCCACACCGACTACACAAACGCAGAACGCCCGAAACCTCGCTCTACCTTCTTACTCAAAGTTTGCACCATTGTCGCATCGACCGGTTCAAATGGGCCGTACCTTCATGGCCAACACGTTGAAGGACAGCCCTATTTCTTTCTTTCTTTTCTCGTCTGTTCGCTTTGCGACGTAACCAAATCCCGAAACAGCTTTTATCCTCGTCCTTTTTGTGTCCAACATTCTATCACTAATCCAAACGGATGCCCTCTAATACATCGCTATTCAATAAACTCCCCCTCTCCCACACCATCCCGTAAGGAGCTCGCACTCGCAGCATGACGGGCTTGGCACTGTCGAAATCGTACGCTCCCCGGTGGGACGTAATTTCATTGTGTTGCGCAAGCTTTCTTGTCTGCAAGCCATAATTCTGTCGAACTTTTTCTCGAGTTTCCGCTGCCTTTTGGTGTGGTTTTCAGTCGGGTTCCGTAGCTAATTGCCTTTCTCTTGAAGTAAATGTATCTCGATTTATGTTTCCCTTCGTTTCCGTACAACTGCAAGCCACCACTCGTCACATCTCACCTATACCTATTCCTTTCGGTTTGAAGTACTTTGAGAATATACAGGCTCCGCACTGCATTGACGACCGCAAGGATGCTGAAACAGTGCCCGCCGGTTGATTCACCTACAACGAAGAAAGAAAAATTGAAAAAAAAAAAACTCCACAAAAAATGAGAGAAGTTCCGTATGAGAGAGAGGAAGGTAAGAAAAAAATTGGCAGACCCCACGTACAGTGGGAAACGATGATATGCGAAGCACGAATGAGAAATGTTGATATGTCACTTTAAAATAAGCACAACTTAAAGAAGTGCAGGTAAATAACACGGTACATGACTTCCGTGTCATGATAATCATGTTTGCATGTGTTCTTTACTTTCCTCGTCTATTGCCCCGCCGCGGTGGTATAGTGGCTAAAGGACTCGGCTGCTGACCCGCAGGTCGCGGGTTCAAATCGCGGCTGCGGCGGCTGCATTTCCGATGTAGGCGGGAATGTTGCAGGCCCGTGTGCTCAGATTTGGGTGCACGTTAAAGAGCCCCAGGTGGTCCAAATTTCCGGAGTCCTTCACTACGGCGTCTCTCATAATCATATGGTAGTTTTGGAACGTTAAACCCCACAAATCAATCAATCAGTTTCCTCGTCTATTCAAGTCACGTGATACCAATTTAGTATATGTGGACCTTCTTCGTCACCCATTGACGTCACGTAACGCCGTTTGGTGTATGTGGAGTTAGCGAAATAGCCGCGAGCACATCATAAAGGACTTAATATCCTACAACATAACGTTCACGCGTGTGAACGCTGGCCACAGTGACGGTACGTTAGCAAAATACGAGCACTCTATAGTCTGACGGCAGGCGTGACCGGCGCTGGCACAATCAGCGTCCGTTTGCGCGGCCCGACGGCAACAAGCGCGAAATGCGACATGCTGCCTTTCGCATTTCGTGATGGTGCGTTACGCAGAAAGCATTCCGTCTTCCTCTTTTCGTGACGGAGGGACGCCGGACGCGCTGAAACGCACATGTGTCAAAGCAACATATGGCAGGACTGGCGCCTGGTGGGGCAACGCCAGCGTGACGCGACGAAACGAACGCTGGCGCGCACGCGCGCTGGGTCCCGTCGAAACGTATTGGCGCCTTGACTGTGCTATGAAGTCATGTTCTCACATGACACGTGCTTGGTGATTATCATGTTTGCACCAGTTATATACCTTCGTCGTTTTGGCCAATGTGAATTCGGCATATGTGAAGCTAGCGAAACGGCCGCGAGCGCATCGTGAGTGTGGCATGTAGTCATGTTGTTACATGACACGCACGTTGTGATTACCATGTTTGGATGTGTCATTTACCTATGTCATTCGTTCGGGTCGCGTAATACCGAATATGGTACATGTGAAGCTAGCGGAACAGCCGCGAGCGAGTCATGAGCGTAGCATGTTGTCATGTTGTTACATGACACGCATCTCGTGATTATCATGTTTTCACCAGTCGCATGCCTTCGTCATTCATTCACGTATTGTAGTACCAAATTCGACATATGTTACGCTAGCGAAACGGCCACAGGTGCATCATGAGCGTGTTATGTTGTTACATGACATGCATGTCTAGATTTTAATTTTAGTGTCTGCGGTTGTGTTTGCCATGCAATCGTACCATACCGTACCAGTTTTGCAACATGTCATGTGAACGAAACGACCACCAAAGCAGCAGGACAATGAAATGTAAACCATGACATTCATGACATACATATCGTGATTTTCATGTTATGACTAGTCATATATACTCGTCATAAGGTCATGTTATGCAAATACCAATTTTGGTAGCAATATCATTATCGAAACGGCCAGGAAAGCTAACAGTCGTAGGCGCCTAGATAGATAGATAGATAGATAGATAGATAGATAGATAGATAGATAGATAGATAGATAGATAGATAGATAGATAGATAGATAGATAGATAGATAGATAGATAGATACGCTTAAAGTCGCCGAAGTTCGCTAAGAAATGCTTCGCATTTAAAAAAAAACGAGGCAGACTTATTGATACTGCGTAGAGTGCTAAAACTAGCCGAAACATATATATTTGATTAAGGTTCCATCAAATCACACAAGAATAGTGTGCCCAACTATGAAGATACGCTTAAGCTATAATGTTATTCCCAGTAATTGTAAAACGATTCACAAAAAGTTCTGTTTTTACTCGCACTGTGTTACTTAGCTCTTAGAAAAAAAGATAAATATGGACTATGTTTGACTTCTTTCGGGCATAGTTTTGAAGGGCTACCACGTGTATGAGTTTATGAGTCCGCTTTTTTTACACTCTCTTGTAGGCTTATGCCGCAGGAGCGAAAGAGAGACACGCCTGAACGATAACCGATGCCAGCCCGGCACGTGAGCCGTGGCTTCACGTGCCACGACCTAGCGCCTTCTTTATTTTCTTCTGTCGCCATCGCGCGCTCTCCGGTTTGCGCGCCGCCCGAACGAGGGCGCTACAGGGCCCCCCGTGTAGACTGGAAGTCAGAATGTGACATGCTGTTTGTGGTATTCCGACGGAAGATCAGTCATAGATGAGAGGCTTTCTAGGGCGGTCTCCAGGTACGCCGGCTTGAGTCGGTTCAAGCTGACTGTCTCTTCACGGCCGTTCTGAAGTAGAGTGGCAGTTTTGGGAGTGCGGTCAAGGACGCGGAATGGTCCGTCGTAGGCTGGTGTCAAAGGTGGTCTGACCGCGTCGTGGCGCACGAAAACATGTGTCGCAGTGGCCAGATCAGGGTGGGCGAATATGGTCTTGTGTTCGGAAGGTCTGGGTGGAGTGGGCCGGAGGTCTTGAACGCAGTCGAGGAGGCGTTGTGGGAATTGCTGTGGCTGGTCTGGTAGCTTCGTTGACGTGAAGAAGTCTCCCGGAAGCCGTAGAGAAGTGCCATACACCAGCTCTGCTGTTGAGCACTGCAGGTCTGCCCGGATGACAGCTCGTAAACCTAAGAGCACCACTGGCAAGGCATCAACCCAGGTGGCTCTATTGAGGCGGGTAGTCAAGGCGGTCTTCAGTTGTCGGTGAAGGCGTTCCACCATGCCGTTGGCGCAGGGATGATAAGCCGTGGTACGGCAATGTCTGGCTCCGAGGATGCGATTAAGGCAAGTAAACAGCGAGGACTCAAACTGACGTCCACGGTCTGTTGTCACGGTGCCAGGACAGCCAAAACGGGATACCCACGTAAAAATGAAAACGCGGGCAACTGTCTCGGCTGTGATATCTTGAATTGGAACAGCCTCTGGCCAGCGTGTGAAGCGATCGACCATGGTCAATATATAACGGTACCCCTGAGACACTGTTAGAGGGCCCACAATGTCTAGATGAACATGGTCGAAACGACGGCCGGGTGGAAGGAAAGGTTGGGGCGGCGTCTTAGTATGACGGGAGACCTTTGTCATCTGGCAGGGCAGGCACATGCGCGTCCAAGCGCGCACATCACCGTTGATTCCGGGCCAGACATAGCGCTGGGTGAGAAGACATTGAGTAGCCCGAATGCCAGGGTGACAGATGTCGTGTAAGGAGTGGAAAACGGTGCGTCGTAATGAAGCGGGAACGAAAGGGCGGGGAAGGTCAGCTGAGACATCGCACCACAAGCGCTCAGATGATAATGGATGAGGCACCAGGAGTAGTCGGAGAGAACGGGGGTTCTCCCGAAAACCGACAAGCTCTCTATCATCCTGCTGTGCCGAGGAGAATGAGGCCCAGTCGATGGTTGGCGGTGGAGAGTCAACCGCGGCTATACGAGAAAGGGCATCTGCGGCGGTGTTGTCAGCTCCTTTCACGTGGCGGATGTCAGTCGTGAACTCCGATATATAAGCCAGATGGCGGAGTTCACGGGGCACGTACTTGGATGAGTTAGTGCGGAAAACATACGCCAGTGGCTTATGGTCAGTCAGCACGTAAAACGAGCATCCTTCCAGGAAATGCCGAAAGTGCTGTATTGCAGCGTAGATGGCTAGTAATTCCCGGCCAAAGACGCTGTAGCGGGTCTCAGCAGGAAGTAACTTCCGAGAGTAAAACGTCAAGGGTCTCCACTCGGAGTTAATGCACTGCTGTAAGACGGCTCCGACGGCCACGCTGGATGCGTCCATCATCAACCGAGTAGGGGCGTTGCTGCGTGGATGAATGAGAAGCACGGCGTTAGCGACCGCTTGCTTAGCAGCAACAAAGGCGGCCTGGGCCTCTGACGACCAAGGAATGGCGGAGGACGGGCCGGCGGTCGACCGAAGGAGGTCGGTGAGCGGTCGTAGCAGTTCGGCACAGTGTGGTATGAAGCGCCTGGAAAAATTCAAAAGCCCCAGGAATTGGCGTAATTGGCGCAGTGTTGTAGGCTGAGAATAATCCTGAATTGCTTTAACGTGGGACCGGAGAAGGCGTATTCCTTTGGATGATATGTGATGGCCCAAGAACTCGAGCTCAGATGCGCCGAAAGTACACTTAGAGGCGTTCACAACGAGGCCGTACTGCTGAAGACGTTGGAACAGAGCGCGTAGATGGTGCTCATGATCTTCAGGTGTGCGGCTGGCGATGAGGACATCGTCAAGGTACGCAAACACAGTAGGAAGACCCCGTGTGACCTCAGAAATGAACCACTGGAAAGTTTGAGCCGAATTGCGGAGTCCAAAAGGCATCGACACGTATTCAAACAACCCAAAGGGCGTCGTGATGGCGGTCTTAGGTATGTCGGCGGGCTCTACAGGAATCTGGTGGTACGCCTTAACCAGGTCCACTTTGCTGAAAATTGTGCAGCCGTCGAGGCGCGATGTAAAATCCTGGATGTGAGGTAGAGGATAGCTGTCGTGGACAGTCTTGGCGTTCAACGCTCGATAGTCCCCACAAGGACGCCAGTCACCAGGATCACGCTTTGGTGCCAAATGCAGCGGAGAAGCCCAAGCGCTTGACGACGGGCGGATAATGCCGAGCTGCAGCATGTGGTCAAACTCCCGTTTAGCAATAGCTAGGCGGTCTCCGAACAGGCGGCGTGGTCGAGCGGCTGCCGGTGGACCCCGGGTGACGATGTGGTGTGTCACCGTATGTTTAGGCGGCTGAGTGAAGTTGCACGGTTTAGTTAACTCCGGGAAACTCGCCAAGATTTTTTCGAACGGTGAGGAAGGTATCAGCATGCGGATGGCCATTGGAGCGATGTCGGACTGGACTCCCGAGATGGAGAGACGAGTCTTACCATCTATGAGGCGGCGCCGCCGCACGCTGACGTCCAAATCGAAGTATGAGAGGAAGTCCAAGCCGATGATCGGTTCAACCACGTCTGCGATGACGAAAACCCACCGGAAAATGCAGCGAAAGCCGAAGTCGAGGGTTAGAGATTGGAGCCCATACGTTGCTATAGACGAGGCGTTGGCAGCACGAAGCACTTGCCCCTGTGACTTTGAACGATCAGCCTTAGTCGGGGGCACAACGCTAATTTCCGCGCCCGTATCTATAAGGAACCTGGCGCCCGATAGCTGGTCCGTGACCATGAAAAGGCGGCTGGGACGAGAAGGGAGATCACACGCCGCCTCAGTGATCCCGGCAGGCGTTTCCCTGCCACGAACATGGGGGTGTACACTTCGTGGCTCGGTGTCGGAAACGCCGGTGGTACCAGCAGAGGGGTGGAGGGCTGGGACTCCGAGCATCTCGTGTGCGTTAGAGATCGACGACCGAAACGAGGCGAACGAGTCTCCTGCAGGGGGCTCCGGAGTGCGGCAATGGAGGCGGCGAGTTCGTCGATGCGGGCCTCAAGGCGCGAAATCGCTGTGTCTGCTGGTGGTAAGACAGCGTTGACAGACGGGGAGGTCGCTTCATGACCCTGATCGGCGAGCTCCGCCAGGCGGTCGAGATTGACGTCACCGGCCGCCGCGAGGACGAGGCGGATTGGCAGAGAAAGGCGTTGGAGGAAGAGCTCGCGAAGCAACGCTGAGTGGGCAGAGACGTCGTGTTTCCCAAGAAGCTGTCGCATTCGGCGCAGTAGTTAGGAGGGGCGCTTGTCGCCAAGGTCCCCCTCTGCAAGGAGCTGCTGTAGGCGGACGCGTTCCGAAGGCATGAATCGTTCCAGCACCTTGGTTTTAAGGTGTTGATATGGCGTAGTGTCCGAGGGGTTGGAGAGGACGTCGGAGAGCTCGCTGGCAACGTCAGGAGGAAGGACGGAGGCTACGTGGTAGTAGCGTGTCGTTTCCGAGGCGATGCGGTACAGGGAGAATTGCACCTCGACCTGATGAAACCAAACTTGCGGGTCCTGTGGCCAGAAAGATGGGAGACGTAGTTGCACGGCCGAGACGTCCTGTGGACGTGAGGCTTGTTCGGTTGAGGGTGCATTCGAGTCAGTCATTGTCTTCGTCCGGGTCACCACTTGTAGGCTTATGCCGCAGGAGCAAAAGAGAGACACGCCTGAACGTTAGCCGATGCCAGCCCGGCACGTGAGCCGTGGCTTCACGTGCCACGGCCTAGCGCCTTCTTTATTTTCTTCTGTCGCCATCGCGCGCTCTCCGGTTTGCGCGCCGCCCGAACGAGGGCGCTACACTCTTTTGAGAGTCGTGTGACTCACAAAAAAGTCAAGGGGCCTGTTTTGAGAAACTACAGGTTTTCCCGCTCACTTTAATCCAAACGCCAGCCTAAATAATCTGCACGCCATTGAAATAATCTGAGCGCCGAGCTATTTAATCCATGTGCCAAACATTTAATCCAAGCGCCAACATATTTAATCCAAGCGCCAACTCACTCAGGCCACGTGCCATTGAGTTTAATCCAAGTGCCACCGTATTTCATCCGATTGCCAATGACTTTAATTCAGGTGCCAGTCAGTTTAATCCATGCGCTAGAAACACACAGCCACTATATATAGTATAAATGTCAGAATAACGTAAACATGGCGTCACAGCAAGAACTTTTCCCTCGGCTATACATGGTAGCGCTTAAGAAATGAAGTGCGCAGTGTGACTTCTCCTTAACATTTTGGTGTCATAGCTTCAAAATAAAAAAAAACAGTCAGTAGTAATTGCATTTATGGATACTTAAATGTATTTGCTCATAGAGTCCATGTTAGTCTTTATTGCATTGCTACTGCTTCATTCCGGTTAACCATCTACACCATCGCATATGCATAGATTCGTGTCGTCTGCTGAGCAGGCGGCATTTGGCTACTTATGCGCGGAGGCTACCGCAGTCGTCTGCTCAGCCCAGGGAGAACAGTGACCGACAGATGATATTAATGTGTTCTTGAAATCAGAAATAACCACTTAAAATACCAAACTTGCATTTAATCGGGTTCTTGTGGAAATAAGTTGTTATAAAAGCATCAAAATAGATACTCCGGTTTTCATGTAACAGACGAGGCTTAGTGTAGCTGAAGCGTGTTTACTTGAAACGTGTGTTTTCATACGGGAACATTTGCAGACGAAGAGAGAGCTTTGCTTGAAGTCATGGCTGGACGCAAATGAGGATCACACTTTAAGAACCCCGACGAACCTCGTCAAAAAAACAGCAGAGTATCGGTGGTCAACAGGGCTATGACTGTGGACGTTAACAGGCGTGGTGGTGACTTAAAGCAACTGGCCGACGCTCTAGGCATCGACATTAAAACAGCAGGATCGAGTGCCGCTATCGACTGAGAAACATCAAAGCATGGTGGGGGTTCAATAACCAAGTTTGGAGATGACGTCGTGAGTACTTTGAGACGAATTGTCGACGAAAAATGTACATTTACATTGAAGCAAATAAAGGAGGCCCTGGAGAAAGAAATGCCAGGAGTAACAATCAGTGCAAGCACAGTCGACCGCTTGCTGGATGCCCAAAGGCTGCGGTTTAATGGACCACGTGTTTGCCGCTTTTATTTGGATGAGACTAAGTTCAATATCTGGTGTTCCAGGAACTTCGGCAGGGCAGCTAAAGGACAACCAGCTGTGCACACGACCACAACGACAAAGGGAGTGAACTTGAACATTATAACATGCATGTCCACAAATGGAGTTATTTACTGGACTGTGGTGGACAAAGTTCATTGGGTTGTTTTTAATGACTTCCTCAGTGATGTTTCGGCCCGCGTAGAACGTGATGAGCCAAATACCGAAGATGTATTCCTTTTTGATAATGCACCTGCTCACGCTCGAGCAAAACAGGCTGCTTTGGCTAACTTCATGCACTCTATTAAGCCCCTGCCAGCGTACAGTCCCTTCTTTAACCCTATAGAAGAAGCCTTCTCGAAATTCAAGTCACACGTGAAGGTCTACCTGAGCGAACGTCGTAATTTAGTTTTAGTGACACCGCAAGGCATGACGAAAAAGGAGCACAGGCATTCTTTGCTGCAGATGCGGCTCGCCACTCCATGCAACAAATACAGCGCATGGACTGCGCGGCCTTTGATCGGCACAATTTCTCTTTCGTGCCTGCCGCTTTGCGTGAAGATGACTTGTGAACATCCGTCTCTGAGCCCTATGAGACAGTTCTGTTTTAATAAATACACTAACCTGTGCCTATGTTGCATTTCTTGAATAATTAGTAGTAATCACTCTTGTTTTCCGGTATATGTATATGTATGTATGTGTACACACACACACACACACAAACACACACACACACACACACACACACACACACACACACACATATATATATATATATATATATATATATATATATATATATATATATATATATATATATATATATATATATATATATATATATATATATATATATGTGTGTGTGTGTGTGGTGTGTGTGTGTGTGTAGAGATAGAGAGGGAGAACAGAACAAATAATTTAGTGATGCACTGAATCCGCAAGCTTCCAATGTGCGATGAGAGGCATAATGCCGCGCAAAAAAAACACGTACACAAAAAAAGAAAGCTAGGCCCAAGGTCAGCTGCGTGTTATTATCATTTTGTTTCCTCTGTGTTCGTTTCATCGCATTCGTCAAATACGTCACATAACTAACAAGCTAAACGAACAATCAGCACTGTTCGTATCATTGGAGACATTTAACTTTGTTCGAATAAAAAAATAAGAGCATACAACAATGTAAAATAAAACTTCTATTGCTACATCAGGATGATCGGTTTACGTTTTATGTTCACTACAGGAAAAAAAAACATTGGAATTATCTCTAATTCACAGTGCGTGCCGCGCGACGGCTTCCTAATTTCTTGACTATGTAGCTGTCTTTGAGCCATCGCTGCCCGCGGCCATGCTTTTAATCTCTTAGTATGCGTTCCGGCACTCCAATAAACATAGTGTGTCGTTCGGATTACGTGACCTGTCCTGGTCATGTAACGTTGTAGTGTGTACCAAAGCCAATTATGAGCTTCAGTGACGGATACTGGATTTCATTGCACTGTAAAATATTCAGTAATATGTTCCTGCGTTTTTTTTTCGTTTTCAATAAAAGTATTTCCCGTGGGCCTAGCACTCTTTATACAAACTTGCGCATAGCAAAGTATAAGCACTCCAAACATGGCTTAAGCGAACCATGGCAGTAATTTTTTTCAAGAATACTATCGGCGAATACAAATAATAATGATTGATTCTACCTTCCGACTATTGTCTTTTATACTGTAGGAACTGCTTTTCAATTGCACTGCCGTTTTCACGCCCCGTATTCTGGTTTTTGTGCGTGGAATAAACTGACTGGCACCTGAATTAAAGTCACTGGCAATTGGATTAAACACGGTGGCACTTGGATTAAACTCAATGGCACGTGGCCTGAGTGAGTTGGCGCTTGGATTAAATATGTTGGCGCTTTGATTAAATGTTTGGCACATGGATTAAATAGCTCGGCGTTAAGATTATTTCAATGGCGTGTAGATTGTTAAGGCTTGCACTTGGATTAAATTGAGCGGGAAAACCTGTAGTATACGTGACACGTCAGGAGTATCCAAAGGAAGTCACTCATTGCCCCATTTTATTTTTCTTAGAGTGTAGTTGCCACACATCTCACGAGCACTTTTCTGATAGATGCTACAATAGTGTAGTCGAACCAGTGACATGATTTGCACAAAACCAAAGTGAACGTGAGTTATGGCATCCAAGGTGTCTTCGTTTCGTAATTCACTCGCCAGTTCCAGCTATTGGTGTTGCGATTCATATTCACCTAACGAACGCTGCTGCTTGAAATATACTCCGCCGCATTATGGCTGTGTCATCCAGAAAAGACCATAGCTGGCGTCAGTAGTGGAATTCTGTTCTGTGCTCCCGAGAGGGAAGGACAGCTCGCGAGCCATGCGCTCACTATCCTTTCACAACACTTTCGTTTTGTCAGCGTCGTGCAAAACGCCCTTGCAGGCAAATATTCGTAGGCAGGAATATATGGCGACCTTGGTTTTTAGGGGCGAAGCTCCTTATAGCGCCCCCCATTCGTCCCTCCTAGTCGTAGTAGTAGTCGTAGTGTGTAACCAGTCTTACATTTTGACCTCCAAGGTGGTGCCGGTGAGATATTTATTCTGCACTTTGTTGAACAATAAAAAATTCACAGCGTGCGCGTTACTAAAAGCCGCATTGTCCACTCTCTCATTCCCCCTTAGCAGCCATTGGCATGTACATTGAGCACTATCTGACAAAAAAAGGTTGCTACGTTATACTCGCTGGGCGTAACCTTCTTCGTTTTAGAAAGGTTTAGCGAGCGTTGGGCCGCAGTGCCATGAATACAGTGAACTAGTATATACCATGAACTCGAGGTGGTTAAAGGTGGGAAGTAGACACAAAGCGCAAGCCGTAAGAAAGTGTGCGTGTGCCACGTCTCGTTTAGTCCTTGGAATATCCGCTAGATGGCGGTGCATATGCGGAATATATGATGAAAAGATGCGAGATGGTGGTACTTGGAGTGTTGAATAGATGGACGAACGGACACACACACAGATACATAGACGGACTCACGGATGGCCGCACCAACGAATGGACGCATGGACGGACGCAGGGGCGGATGCATGGATGGACGCAGGGACGGACGCACAGATGGACGTGCGGACGCACGAACAGACGCACGCACGGACGGGCGAATGAACGCACGAACGGTCACACAGACGGACGCATGGACGGACGGAAGCAAGAACAAATGGACGGACGGATGCTTCGCCCCACTCTCCATCATTCACTCCTTGGATATGCTGCCATTTTTTCTTTCCTTGCTACACCTTGCATGCGGGCGTCAGGATGTGTTCCTTCAGAAGTGGCGTCCGACGGCCAAATATCTATTCATTCAGTACTCGCAGATTGCAGATGGAGGCCGAAGGATACTGTTCAACCATCCTTCTTCTACCACTCCTTCGAAACAGCTGTTCTAGCTACAGCTGTTCCCGAGGGTACAGACTCGGGTGAGCGGATATCCACACAAAGAACGCCACGGACAATACGCGTGTCAGTGCGTCTCGCATTATTTCAATAGAAGTGGTTACTTAGCTGCAAGACAGAATGCACACATTTATTTTATGCTGCCGCATCAAACGAAAAGCTGAGATACAAGAAACGCCTGGCCTGTGTGGAGGGCACATCACAGTCACAGCGAAAGCTAGAAGAGTGGCCTTTCAGTACCTTTTTTAAACACTCGTTAGTGTAAGTGCTGCAAGCACACTTGCTTGATACCCATTATGGCATTAATAATAAAAATTTTAGGGTAGTAGGCCGGCATTCGCTATGCTATTTTTCGCCATTGTTCTGAGAAGCGTGGTATCCGCTAAACTATTGCGAGGAATTTTGTGCAAATTGTTCATGCAGGAGCTGACGCCGACAATGAATTATGCCAGAAGTATGTAGGCACCACACTTGATTGCTGAACGAAAATAAGTTTTTGTTAATGTTCGGAGCATTAGACAACCCACTCATTTTGCTATTCGCATTGTGCGACGACTGCTCGTTCTATCGCCGTTTCTAAACGCTTTATAAGTCGTACTAATGCGATTGCTTTCCTGACATCAAGCCTGCCTAAGGCAAGTTTGCCAAAAAGTCACTAGCACTGCCGTGGCTCAGTGGTTGAATACTGGGCTTGCACCCAGTGAACTCGACTTCGAGCCCCACTGTGTCATTGGTACTAGGTTTTCTTGCTAATTTCGCGCGATGTGGTTACAAACTCCGGTGGTGGCGGTGGACAACTACGGCG
Organism: Rhipicephalus microplus; assembly: GCF_043290135.1. Classification (NCBI taxonomy): domain Eukaryota; kingdom Metazoa; phylum Arthropoda; class Arachnida; order Ixodida; family Ixodidae; genus Rhipicephalus; species Rhipicephalus microplus. The sequence continues at coordinate 100,579,275 of NC_134708.1, forward strand.
CTGCACGAGATCCGAGTTGTCATCTCATAATAGCCTTTGCTGTAAGAGATAAGCATGCAGAGGGACAAGCAGGACAGATGGCCGAAGTCGTTGTCTGTCTCTTCCTTATTGTCCAGCTGTTAGCCTTTTCTTAATATCAGTATACTCAATCCGATAAGCCTAAATAAGCACCATAGTGCTGTCCGTTTCCTACGTTTGCCCAGTGGTAAATTAACAATTTCCTGAAACAGGATAATAATAATAATATTAATAATATTATCATTATTTTTATTTGGACTTTAACGTACCCAAACCATGATATAATTACAAAAGACGTCGTATATAGATGAGGTTCTGAATTTTCGTCCATCTGGTCTTCTTTAACAAGCACTGACATCGCAGAGTACCCAAGCCTATAATATTGCACCTCTTTTAAACTTCTTCCCGGCCACGGAGGTCTAGTGGCTAAGGTTCTCGGCTGCTGACCCGCAGGTCGCGGGATCAAATCCCGGCTGTGGCGGCTGCATTTCCGATGGGGGCGGAAATGTTGTAGGCCCGTGTGCTCAGATTTAAGTGCACGTTAAAGGACCCCAGGTGGTCGAAATTTCCGGAGCCATCCCCTACGGCATCTCTCATAATCATATGGTGGTTTTGGGACGTTAAATTCCACTAATCAATCATTCAATCCTTGAAAATTCCTTAAAGTAGAAGAAATGCTGTGTCGGGAGTATTTCTAACTGAAGTTGTTAAACGTGAGTTAAAGGGGCGAAGTTTCTGCTAAGATCCACCAACATCCATTTAGGAAATCAGATTGAGGCAGAGAAGAAATAAGGCGTAATTGTTTGAAGGAGACAAATTCAAGCGAAACTTTGCCCCCACGCAGTCGGCCTAGTTAGGAAGGAGATAGCTAAAGGCAAGTATCAGAATGAGCAAGGTGAAACCCTCAAGGACAATCTGTGAACATTATGGTTCATGCGCGAGAAACATTTCCAAGGGGCCCGGGAAAAAATATAAAAGTAGTTTCAACGTCATGCGTGAAGGAGAGCCATTCAGTATAATCACACGGGACGTCCGTCGCTTTCTGCTTTCCCGAATTGAAACTCGTTTTCCCTGATCTTGTTACTATTAAATAGCCCGTCGACTACACAGAGAAAGTGGCGCTTTTTTAGCTCGATCCGGCGTTCTTGTTCCACACGCTGGTGCCGGACGCAGCCGCTTCCATAAATATTTGATGCCGCATAATGCACCTGACCTGGACCTATTCTGCCCGAGCACTTTGGCGAAGCAGCGTTTCGGTGGCTCTTGGCCTAAACGAAAGAGAATGGTCGCACAACACTGCGCTGACTGCAACGAAGCTACTCCGTCGTAAAATACGTGCACCTTGGTGAACGGCAAAACCAGGGACTCCTCCGGAAATAGAAGGCCTCATTTTTTTTCCAGGTAGTTGTACTTTTTCCGTTATGTGCTCACTTGTACTCGGAAACAGCTATACGCTTGAGCAACGCAGATACCTCGGCTTTGCGGCACTGTTGGTCACGAGTCATCGTGTTACCCGAAAGTCTTTTAGACTTTTATAATAAAACAAAAACGAAAACAGCCTTTAGGAACTACGCAGATCACTGCGTTCACACTACGCGTAAAAATGATCTTATGGAGGAATTCATCGAGGAAAATCCAGCTGATAAGATCAAATTCGTTAGTTTGAATACGACTTCGTTTCCCTTTCTGTTTTGTTTGTCGCATTTTGCGTTGTTGCTGCTGGGTCCTAAAAGACCCGAGCTGTATCTGCGAGATCTAAAAGTTGCTCTAGAAGTGCTAGGCAACGATAGGGTTTGGCATTACAGCAGGGCTTCAAGATGAGTATCTTTGAGACCACTTCCGAAGTGAATGATCCCTGGAGAACTTTCTTGTCATTTTGCACTAGAGAACTTCACAACACTAGCTTTATGTGGACAATTCGTTCATAATTTGAGACTGGCGCGGAGAAATTTCTTCAACTACTTTGTGATCAAAATAGAAACTTATCAAGTTTAACTTTGAATTCGCTTAAGACAAAGCGATTACGCATCAGCTGCCACAGAATATGGTGTGCAAGGAGTGTTGTGCTATTCCACGAGAAATCGATTGAAGCGTATACCCATCATTGCGAAGCCATTCCCTCGCAATTATTCCTGTGTTTCCTTTCCCTCCTGTTCTTTGTTCTCTCGCAGTTAGTAGTATTGAAAATTGGACGAGCTGTTAACAATTTATTTTCTAAGGTAAACAGCGCGAAAAACAAAACAAAGTCCTGTGTCTTCCTACATCTCTGTCTTTGTTTTTCGCGCTGCTTACCTTTAAAAAAAACCTCGCAATTAGGAACGCGTCAGCAAAGTGATGAGCGGTATGTCGCGCAATGCCTGTATTGCCCCCACCCCTCTTTTTTGGCGTAGGAGAAGGGGGTTTGTTAACATGTTTCCATCAAAATGTTGTCATAAGTGATATGCAACTGGAGCAGGCGCGTGCAAAATGTTTACTGCTGTATATGTATATTTCGCATTTTCCACTCGCTTCTCTCATATTTCTTCACTTCTTCGTTTGTTTATGCTATAGACACGCTGTAAAGGGCAGCTTAAGCCAGTCATCCTCACGAGAGCCCAATAGGTAGAAAGCTTTACCATGTGTGGTATTCAATCACGTTCACAGAATTCTGCGTTACCGGATGACGTTAATGACATCTCTCGACAATTATTCTTGCCGAGATTTATGAGACACTATTTTTTTGGTACTCGTCCAGAGTCCTCAAAAGAAAAAAAAAATTGCTGCTGTTGGAAGTGGTTAAGCCGAGCTTCTCGAGAGCTAGCTTGGTCTCGCGTATACTTTCAGCATATAGATTCCTAATTATGCACTAGAGGGAACTCTGGCGCTAGTGTCTATGGGAGCTGCGACGCATGGCGCTTCAGTGAGCATGGGAATGATGGGTAGTACACGGATTTGCCTTGTCTTTATACTTTACTTTCCCTTTGGCTTCGCATGTGGCTTGGAACTGTTTTGTTACGAAGTGACAATCGGCAAATGTTCAGCACTTCCGCTTCACGACCTTCACATTTTAGGCTTACTATTTCAAATTGGGTCATGAAGTTCAAAGTAGTTCCTTTTTTCTCTCGAAACAAAACCGAAACCCACAAAAAAACAAAGCCACAAGCCACCCGTAAGTGCGAAGACTAGGCAAATTTGTGTACTACCTACCATTCCACTATTCGCTGAACGAGTGCTGTGCCAGGATTCCCTTTAGTTAGTTTTAAGAGACTGTATGACTTTCATAAAGGACGTCACCATTGGTTTGCAGATGTTTGACTGTAATACATGTGTTCATTTAGGCAGGAACGAAATGAAGTCGGTAAGCACAATGGCGGTGCAGTGCTTGGAAAAGAAGCACTTTGGAAGAACACGGGAGAAGGCGCTACATTGAAATGAAAGTTTTATTTTAAAAATTTATATCGTTTTGTGCTAGGAATTAGTGTACGTTATCAGTTGAAAACCAGTAAACCAGGTGATAATAAAAACCAACAAAGAGTTATAAACCGCGCATGCCCTCACACTTGGAAAACAAAAACAAAAAACAGCACTTTCTTTTATGTTCTCTTCAAAAAACATCGCAAGTTTGCCGCAAAGGTGAAGAATTGAACGCGATAGTAACAAATTGAAAGGTCACGCGCAGAATGGCAAGCAGATCGAAACGTGCTCCACGTTTCTCACGCACAAAGGACGCACAAAACGTACTCACAGGTACCGATTAATGCGAATAAGCGTCTCAGTTGTTACTTCGTTGTGTCTGAAAAGCGCGCCCTTTTCGAAAACGGAGGCTGTGCAACAATTGCAGTGACCTTTGTGCGTCTGGTAACTACAACAGAATTGTTCCGGCGAAACTCAAAGGCTAGCCAAGACGCAAGACTCTGCCCACTGCAAGATGAGGGCGCGCGATCGAGCGTGCACCCCCTTATTCTCTACGTGGGCCAAAGTACGCGTGATAGATGACAGCCGCAGCGCGTTCACTGTGCCATCTTGCTGATAAGGCTGAAAACACGATAGTCCCCCTCGAGATGCCCGCCAACAGAGTTAAGTGGTAGATATTAATAGCTTGCCATTTGAACGTTGAAGGAGGTATCTCTCGTTGGCTCAGTGCACGGTTAACGCCTCGCATTCACGACGCGGAGGTCCCACGTTCGATTCCACGCGCCGGAGTCACACCAACGCAGGCGGCAAAATTCAGCCGAGAGTGTCCATATAACTGTATCGCAATAAAAAAGCAACCTCAGATTCGGAAAGGATAGTGCACGATTGGCTAATATGACCCCTGCCACTTTTCCTGATAATGGTGGCCTCAATGATCTGCCTGACAGATCAATCGGTATGCATATGGACAATTAAATCGTAGTTTGCTATCAAACTGAGCTTCGCACTCGCATTTGTTGCAGTGCATTGAAAGATGCGTATACGCTGTCCTTTTCAACTCACTTTACCTACCGCGAAGACGTACTATCGTGAGCAATATGAGCTTGAACACACGAGTGCGTGGCAAATAGCCTCGAACCCTACAACTGTTCATTCGCAGTGGCCGCTCTCAAAATCAAAGTAGAAAAGGCGGCGCACTTCCCCTTGCTGTTGACACTCCGGCCTCGATATTGTTGCTGAAAAATGCAGCTTATAGCATGTCTGTGGCTGCTAGCGGTGACATGACCTCACATCAACGCGCACAGCCACAACCAATCAGGCTGTGCAGCTACAAAGACATCGACGTGGCGTAGCCTGCCATGATGCACAGGACATGCTTCGCTGAACATTTTTATGCGCATCCATGCGCATCTGTAGATGTAGATGTAGATGTATATCCTAAACTAGTGGATCGCACCCACCCTGGGAGATCGGCAGAGAATTGGGTAGCTTAACAAAAACAAAAAAAAAAGAAAATGTGCTTTTTCACTTTTGTTTTTAGTGCATTTTCTTTAGCGTTATTATTGCTAGCGGCCGATGGCACGCGATGAGCTGCCGCTTCACAGCAACAATGAGGTGGCAGTGCGAACAGTCAGTGGAAGAGCGCCCTCCTCTCCCCCTACTCTTTCGGCAGCGCCATCCACGCATCACGTTATCTCGGTTATGAGCCCATTTGCCAAGCGCTCACGTTCTAGCTCATGTTGCGCACGATTGTGCATTTAGGCACCAGCCCGTCAGAGCAACAGGATGCCTTCTGCATGTGAATGGAACATCGTATACAACATTCCTATTGCTGCTGACAAAATCGCTCCCATGTTTAATACTGCACCCATGTCCGGCCCCCGTTTTTAAAGACGATAGTCTTCCTTGGGGACCTTCGACAGAAAAATTTTGCTCTATCTGTCTGTCTGTTCATTTGTCTGTTTGTCCGCCCTAACGATACCTCAAACGGCAGTGAACGGCCAACTCCATTCGCAGCGCCCACCAATATTGCTCAAGGTTAAGAGTTCATAGTTGTGCGATTGTCAATTAAAAAGCATTATTGCGAATATCTGAGGCGCCATAACAACACTTCGAAGTTTTGTATGTCCGCCTTTATACCAGAAGAGGCACACACAAGTAACTCTAAGGACTGTAGCGTTTAACGCACTGCGCTGACAGTGCAACGCGATGCTCAAGAAGGTGTTTCCAAAGCTTCGCAACGACGGCACGGTGGTGGCACCTGCCCGTCGCTTTGCATTCTACACCTTATCACCTCCGTGACTGGCACGCATCTTTCTCCGTGGTCGCGCACGCCTTCGTTTTCGAAGATTACTGCCAGATGGCATTTGTGTCTAACGTGCCTAGATGCGCTCGTTCACCTCCGTTACACGCTCGAGGCACTCTAACGCAGCGCCTTCCGAATACCATTCACCGATTTTCTTGCGAAGAACATCAAATAAACGTTGTGTTCACTCTCTTAAGATGCAAGACTATCGTCTTTCGACGACATTTATATTGTAACATGTAGATTCGGGCCAATTTTTGCTTTGTTTGCCAATCTTTCCACAGCAGGGCATGTCTTCGCCTGTTTGTTTTTGGGAATAGTACAGACACCCCATACCTCGACCCTACCTCCTTCAGCGTACGTGACGTTTATGCCTGTTTGGCACCACTGATGTCTTCTTTTCGACTCCTCCCTCAGCCGCACTCTCTCTTATCTTTGCGTTGATTGTCACCTGTCTAATATTGCGGCGAACCTTGTCACACGCTAGATGGGTGCAATTGCCTGTAAAAGTTGATAGTCTTCAGTGGTCCAGCTGGGTCGAGGCACAATTTTTCCATCAAGAGATTGCATGAATTAGTTAGCGCTGACTTTATGCAAGAGTCGCTGCGCCATTTTTTTACTATCCTGCATAGTGCTGAATAGCTCAACAAACTTTTTTTTTTTGTTTTAGGGTAGTACATCCAGCAAGTTTTGTTGGCCAGAAACTTAATTAGCTAATCAAGCAACTGAAATTTACATTCTTCTGGCAAGTTGAAGGCGGACTCAAAGCCCAGTCCTTTTACTTTAAAAGTTTTCAAACCATGACGACGCGCCCAACTAGCATTCACTCTAAAAGTCGATGCACTTCCGATTACACGCTGTGACAAGGCAGCGTATAGTCATGTGTTGCGCACCTTGACACAACATGCAGATGCTACCCGGCGATTCTATGGTCCAAAAATAAATCAGTCAGTCAGTCAGTTAGTCAGTCAGTCACTCAATCAATCAATCAATCAATCAATCAATCACTCAATCAATCTTTTCTTTAACGTGCCGTGTAAAAACCCTGATGGCTTAGTGCAGGCGCACGCAAAAATATAACAATATAAATAATCAACAGCGTGCTCACACTGTTCAGAAAACCAAATAAAGAGTGAAAACATGCAGAAAAAAAGAAATCAGCGCAAAATGGGAATAAAAAGGAAAGACGAGAATCGTAGAGTGGGAATGAAAAATAAATATGACCATGTACTAATATGTGGAACCCTTCTTCAAAAACGGAAAAGGGAAGAATCTGTAAATTGTGGATAACCATGTTAAGACACTGTAGAGCCGAGATAAAAAAACAATGACAGTGGACTGTGAGAAACATCAAGATCATCAAAGCTAACATTATTAAGACTTCGTACGCTGTGAACAGCAAAGTGTTGAAAGAAGTTGGCAGGTACATGAAATGGTGGATTATCTCTGGTTAGTTTACGCGAATTCCGAAAATTAACACAAGTGAGGAGCAACGAGCAGGATATCGAGTGACGGGCGCTGGTGTCTATATCTCACAGACACCAGCGCCAGAGTTCTCTTCATTGTATTTATAGTAAACTCTATGAATTACAATGCACCAGATCACCCTATTTGTCTTTAAAGTATAATGTGAAGAATTACCTTTCCAGTTTTGGTAACTTTTCTTAAACCATTTCTTCAAGTGTATTGCTAAGACGGTTTCGTATGACACTTGTCACTGCTGCAGCGTAGTGGTGCGTAATAAGATGCTGTAAAATAGACACCATTTGTACTAGTCAAGGAGAAAAAAAGCAGCCTGACATGTTGAGTGGTAGAAACAGCCTTGTTGTGATTGAAAATTTTTCTTAAGTACCACTTACATATTCAACGGAGGGTTAAGCAAAAACTATTCGCGTTTCTGCATATTTAGTAGATAGAAAAAAGTTACTTGCTTACAAAGTGCCCTGAAAAAAGGCGCAAACTCAGAAATTGGTATATGTAAAAATGGCCATAATGCTTCAACTATGAAGTTAATGTGCGTTTAGGCAAGATTAAAAAATGCGGATTTAGTTACAGCCCATTGTATTGGTGCAACTGTCTTATACCATGCAAATTTTCAAAGTCTTTCAAATGTGGAGAAATAGGTAAGCGCTCCAGAATAAATCTATTGCCGAAGAACCAGCCGATTATGTGTCAATCAAAAAAAATTTAAACGACACTAAAAAAATCTTCCCTTGTCTTTCTGTTTTCCGATCCCCAACTTTTTGCTCAAAGCCATGCAGAGCATGCACCTCACGTTTCCGAGATCTAGAAAAACTAAAGGTTCTTTGCTACACAGGGCATGGCCCGTAAAAAGAGCAACGATGACGATGATGCGCGAAGTGATGCACAGGAAGGAAAAGATGCCCGCATTTACGTTTATGAACTTACTTGCCTTTGCAGGTTGGTGGGTTTTCTTATTGCATCGTGCTCATAAACATATTACCGCATTTGCTGCTGCCAGTGTATTGTAGCTTGTAGTGTATAGCTTGTAGCTTGTCTTACTATGCCAACTGTAGCTGAACTAACGAAAAGAATCCAGTCGCTTGAGGCCTGGTCCGAAGGTAAACTGGATGATGTAGTGGAAAAGCTGGTTGCGAAGATGAACCAAAAAGCCTCCGCAACGCAACCTGAAATTGACGCATTGAAGGCCGAAGTCAACAGTTTGGTCTCCAGTGTCGAAATGCTGAATTCCATTGTCGAAGAAGTGAGGTCAGAAAGCGACCGTTTACGCACAGTCAATCAAGCTCTGCAGTCACAGAATGATGCCTTGACAACCAGAGTAGCTGAACTTGAGCAATACTCTCGGCTAAATAACATTGAATTGAAGAATGTTCCGTGTACACAGGGAGAAGACTGTACGGCAATTTTGAAGGCTGTAGGGGCAAAAATTGATTGCGTTATTACAGATGGGGACATTGACGTCGTTCATCGCGTTCGAGGGAAAGTTGGAACGGGGGACAAGAATCTCATCGCGCGGTTCTGCTCACGTCCTAAGAAACAAGATTTTATTACTAAGGCACGAAAAGCTAAACTGAACACCAATGAACTAGGCTTTGGGGGCTCGCAAAGTCGTCCTGTTTATGTAAATGATCATCTAACGTTGGAAAAGAAAGGACTTTTCGCTAAGGCACTGAAGCTTAAGAGGGAACATGGCTGGAAGTTCCTATGGACCGACAATTGTCAGATCAAAGCACGAAAATCAGTTGACAGTCGGGTATACCGCATCACGAAGGATGCAGACCTTTCTGTGTTTCATTCTGCCTCCTAGTTGGTGTCTGGCAATCAACTGAATTGCTGAGTAACCTTCAAAACGCCTCAAAATGTATTACTCCGCTAACCAGCTTCGACGTTTTTTCGAAAGCCCAGGATTATCGGCCATCCACTTCAACACGCGTAGTCTCAGAAAACATTATGACGACATCTGTGTTTATCTAGCATCCCTTGCCCATCACTTTTCCTTCATCTGTATGTCTGAAACGTGGCTATCGTCTGACGACCGAAACATATATTGCTTACCACACTACACTCCAGAATATTGTCATCGCCAATCGAACAGTCATGGTGGATCAGCTATATTCATATCATCTTCAGTAAAATATAAGCGTCGTAACGATCTCGCCATTCTAGCTGATAACACGGAATCTGTATGGATTGAAATCGACGACAATCTTGAACAATCCCATTCAGAAAAAACTATTCTAGCATGCGTCTACCGCTCACCGTCATCATCCGTGCCCGAGTTTTGTTCGGCACTGCATGAAACTCTGGATCGAATTTCACGAGAAAGGAAAAACGTTGTTATTATGGGAGATATAAACATCAATCTATTAGAAGATTCCAATCAAGGTTCGGTTGAATATTCAAATTGTTTTACAGGCTTTGGTTATGAGCAGCTTCTTACGTTGCCGACAAGATGTATTACGGGTGGCTCAAACACGCTTATTGACCACATTCTATCTAACCACTTATCAAGTAATGAATGTGGCATAATACCCCTCGATATCACCGATCACTATGCCATTTTTTGTCGCTTGTCGTCGGCCTTGTCACGAACGAAGCATTCTTTTCGAAAAGCCCTCTTTGACAAAGTTTCATTTATAGATTCCATGTCATCATTTGACTGGTCGAGAATTAAATCCGAAACAAATGCAGAGCTAGCTTTTGAGGCATTCTCATCAGTATTGAAGCAATGTATTCGCGAAGCAACCACTTTTGTTAGATGCCACAAAAGGTATCCTGCACCCCATAACCCATGGCTCACTGATGGTTTACTGAAGTGTATGCGTAAGAAAGACAATATGTACAAAAAGACGAAACGTTGTCCATTTAACTACAAATTGCAGCAGCGATATTCCTGTTACAAAAATATCCTAAATAAATTATTGAGAGACGCCAAAAAAAGGTATTACGAAGCTAAATTTCATGAAGCCACTGGTATCACTGAACAATGGAAGCTCATCAACTCTTTTCTGAACAGGAACTCAAAAGAAACACTAATAAATGAGATTTCTAGCATTAATGGCACCTACAAAGAACCAACAGCCATTGCGAATGAATTTAATAATTATTTTACAGTTAATAACACACCCGTTTCCGACAGCTTTGAAGGTACGCTTGAAAGGCAACCACAGTCCTTTTTTCTATATCCTACCATACCAGAAGAAATTCACAATGTGATCAAGAAATTAAAATTAACAAGCGCGGGTCTTGATGAAATTCAACCAGTTCACTTGAAATATGTCGCTGATATCGTCGCTGATCCCCTCTCACATGTAATTAACCTTTTGTTTAAAAATGGCACATTTCCATCTGATTTAAAGAGAGCCAAAATAGTTCCTGTCTTTAAAAAAGGCGATAAGGGTTTGGTTTCTAACTATCGCCCCATTGCAATTCTGTCTGTGCTCAGCAAAGTTATAGAGAAGTGCTTTGAAAAGCGACTAACAAATTACTTAACTAAATTTAGCATTCTGTCTGCCTCGCAGTTTGGCTTTCGTGCAGGCTACTCTACCAACCTCGCGCTTCTTTCATTCACGGATACGATTAAACACTATATTGACTCAGGTAAATATGCTGGAGCAGTGTTTATTGACCTCACGAAAGCGTTCGATTCAATCCTTCATAAAATTTTAATTACCAAGCTAAACGCGGCCGGTGTTGTAGGACCTGCCCTGAACTTCATTCACAGCTACTTAACTGACAGAAAACAGGCTGTCAGCATATCCAATCATCTTTCTAATTTTAAAATAATCAATCGGGGAGTACCTCAAGGATCAATTCTAGGCCCAATACTCTTCACTGTTTACATTAATGATCTAACTTCTCACCTATCGCACTGTCTACCTTATCTGTATGCGGATGACACTACGATTTTAACTGCTTGCACCTCGATCGATACTGTTACTTTTAAACTAAACAGTGATCTTGAAAATATAATTCGCTGGTGTCGTCATAATTCACTGGAAATTAACCCCAGTAAAACAGTTTTTGTGCTATTTCACCCCACTCAAAAAAAGGTCACTGAATATCCGTCTATAACGGTCAATAATTATCCTATCAAAGCCTCCAGTCAGTGTAGATTTCTAGGAGTGATTCTTGATGCAAATTTAAAGTATACTTCCCATGTCTCACACCTAAAGCAAAAAGCAGCTTATGGCATCCGGGTTCTCATCAAAGCACGTCCATACTTTGGGCCAAATACCTTGCTTTCTCTTTACTATGCCTTCGTTCACAGTCACTTCACTTACTGCATTGCATCCTGGTGCAATACATATAGCACTCATCTTGCTCCTTTGCAATATGTTCAAAACCAGGCCATTCGCATTATCACATATCAACCATCACGATGTAGCGCATCTGCTATTTTACAAGGGCTTCGTATTCTAACAATTCATAAACTTTTTCTTTTCAACATGGCAACCCTTACATACAATTCTCTTCACTCAAACATGCCTTTCATGGTCTTCAATAAAGAACAACTCATTAATCAAAATATAACTCGATTTGCATCAAATAATAACCTCCTGTTACCGAAAGTTAGAACTAACTATGGCAGATTCACTTCTACCTTTACAGCTATTTCCGTTTGGAACGGTATTCCAAGTGACGTAAAAATGTCTCCAAACATAGGCAGTTTTAAAAAACGCTTAAATTCCTATTTACTTAATGTTTAAATAATCTCGTTGTTTATGCTGTTCAATTCGGAACTAATCGTTCATTATGTTTGCTCTGTTTTGTACCAAATTAGATGAATAACATGTGTCTGGCATTGTTGCCGCTTTGAGACATACCACTTTTAACTTTTCTTTTTTTTACCTATTACTACTCAGCACATGTGATATTTGTATCGATCGTTTATCATCTAACATGCACTTAGGTGTATATACAATTCAAGTTTCATTTCTTCTGCTGCCAGGTGTTATTGATCATTTGCTGATGGATTTCATCTGCTATCAAGTGTTTCGATTTGACAATAATTGACTGTTTGTTTCTTTTGCAATGAAATGTACTTGATTCCTTTAAACTTGTTCTATTGTTTACCGAGTTGCTTTACATGTTTTGTTTTCTTTATGTAACTAGCACAGGAGGTCCCCTTGCAGCCTAGAGCTTTGGGACCTCCTTCTGTATAACTTTTTTCCTATGTATTATCTTTTATTGAATAATAAAAATATTATCTATCTATCTATCTAAAAAGTCTCGCTTGGATGAACATCGTGTATGGACCACAAGATGTTCACGCCCCTTCCTCCCCCCGCCCTCTTTCTGTGAGCCGTGGCTCATTCGCCATATGGGCGATCATTTCGCCCCTGTCAAGCTATCACATCCGCGTCCCACCAGGATTGCAGAGCGCCATACGTCACACTGCTATGAACGTGGATTGAACGAGGCATCCAGAAAAGGTGAACGCAAGATGCTACATTTAGACTGACGTTTCAGCGAGGCTCGGGGAAAGATGGGCTGTGTAGAGAAGAAGGTTGCTTCACCACAGCGGCATTCGCGCGTGTGACATCGGCAAACGCCTCAACTGTTTGCGCAGGGCTCGAAGGCGCTTGGCTAAGCTGCAGCGGTTGCACTGCCCGCAAGGCAAACGTTATAAAATGGCGACGGAGACACACAGCGCAGAGCTTTCAGGCAAGCTGTTTTTTTTATTTCTTCATTTTTCTGGAAACCTGCCTCCCGAAGTAACCTTGGTTACGACAGAAACAACATCAGAAGCGTCGATCCGCTCGTCGTGCATGTCTGCGGCGTAAAAGTTTTTTTCTTTTATTTACGAACATGGTGCGACGTCTCGTGCGTTTAGGCAAGCGACAGTGCGCAGTGTAACACACGCGGTGAAATTCGAGCCATCGCCACATTTTGCACAACCTTCACGAGTCATCGCGTTAGCTTGTACAAGAGTTGTGTAAATGAGTGCCAGTGTAGTTGAGCAAGTGAGTGATGGCGCGATCCAATCGCTTTTTATTCAAGACATTGCAAGGCATACGTAAGCGTAACACGAAATCATCGCGTTCAGAGCCCAGTCACTCCTGCGGTATAGTCCTTCATAGCGCAGCCTGTCTCCGCACACTCACAAACGCCATGCGCTAGTTTGCGTTTGCATAAGCTCAACAGCAAGTGAGGCGGCAACGTACATTGGAAATGTGTGCGTTATCTTGAACAGAAACTGTCACGTTTTGCATATGCCCAATAGCCAATTCGTCATGCAGCACCAGTATTCTAGTATTTATTTGGATTTCCTGGATTTTCCAGCGTGGGCTTCGCTTATCATTTGTGGATGTGACTAATGATTCTACTCCACCACCAGGAGTACATATATGGGTAAATAAGCGCATTAGGTCGTCTCTATGCGGTCTCACTTTTTAATGAATTTAATTATGTAGTGTAGCAGCGCGATGGATAATAACACAATAAGGCATAATAATAATAATATTAATAATAATAATAATAATAATAATAATAATAGTAATAATAATAATAATAATAATAATAATAATAATAATAATAATAACCTCAAACTGTACTTGCTAGAACACCGTTATGATTTTGAAGCGTGCATGCCACAGTGGAGTACTTCGGAAATTTTCGACCATCCTGTGTTTTTGAACAATAGCAGCATCACACCGTACACGGGTCTCTAGCATTCGCCTCCATTTAGCTCTGACTGCTTGCGGCCGTGATCGAACGCGTGACCTTCGGTTCAGGATCCGAGCACCACAGCGACTCGACCACCGCGGGCGCTCAAACAACCACAAGCAGCGTGCGGCTGTTTTTCAATCGGTCTAAGCACTAAACCGCATGAATTACATTTTACAAGTTTATGCTAAACAAAAAGAACCGGGACATCGTGACATACTCACCGTAGCAGGAAGACAAACAGCAGAAATAAGGAAAATAAACATGTGCGGAAGATGTGCTTGAAGCGAGTGTTTGTCTATTTTCTTTTTCTCGTTTCTGTCCATCTCTTAAACAACGCAGTGGTGAGCAACTACCCGTAATGGCGGCGTCACGCAGATGCGCTTTCGTTTAATGGCCAAAAGAGAGAGGTATAGGGTAGGAGATATTTTGAATAGAATCCAGGCATTGTGCATCGCGCAGGTTGCAGGAAATTGCGCCAGCCCACCGGTGCTGCGAAGCTTATACAGCTTCATCCGCTTATTGTTCAGCGTCGTCGATTGAGCCCGTGTCACGAGAGGAAGCGTACCGGAGACAGATTCATTGTGCGCGGTCAGTCTCCGCCATGCCTCGTGTGACATTCCATTACAATCCGTACTGGGAGGTTGCGATTACGTCTCAATCCTGTAGCGAACACAGTGAAGAGCGAATTGGTGCAGAAGAGAAAAACCAGACGTGGGTATCAACGCATTTTACTACGAACCCTGCGACTGAATCGAAAATGAGAAGGGCAGAATTTAATGGGTGCTGGCACGAAAATATTCGGTTTTCAATTTATTGCTTCACGTGCGCGGTCAGACCCTGAACAGCAGAGAAAATGCACTGCTTAGCATGAGTGCACGCTTCAAACGTAGTTATATACAGCATGCCTTTCAAAACTAGTTTCGATTCCAACTGTAGCCGGATGTCACAAAAAAGTATGAGCTACTCGTCAAGGCCTCGTGCAAAATAAGACGATTGCACAACCACTCCGCACGGTCCTTTTGTTGGTGGCCTACGAGCTGACGTTTCCGAAATTTTTGTACCAGACCTCGTCACAGCTTGCCGCGCTGTTACGTGATGTCATCAGAATTGGTACTCTAGACTAACTCAAACTTGCGTCCATGTCCATAGGTGCGCACTAGCGAAAATTCATTTTAATATTGAAGTAACTATCAGACCAGCATTAGCTGAGTTTCCCATTTGCCAAGAGCGGTCTCTGTATGGAGGACCTTTCTTCTGGGGAACAAACTCGCCTCCGAAAAATGGTGCCGTACCTTTTAAATATTGCTGAGAAGTACAATGACTGAGAGAGGAAAGAGGGGTATTTGTTGTGCAGAAAGCATGATGTCATCAGAAGGTCATTGGTTTGGTGCCTGCCAGAGGGAAGTTCTTTTTCGGTCCATTTTACTTTCAATGTATTTATATTGCAATCATCACAACAGACAAAAAATGGTACAATGAGGTCCCTTATCCTTTTCTAGGCTTCATGATATGCTGCTTTTCAAGAAGATTGTGCCAAACAAAGCAATCGGCCCTCCTAAATTTCGTTCCTTTCCTTCATTAAAATAGGATGAACAATATAAAAACTGCTTACGTGCAGGAACGAAAATATAATTACAATGCACAGGTTTAGGCAAGACTCCACATTCACTTTTTCAGCGGCCATTCTGAAACAGACGCCCAAAAACTTTTTGAGTATACGAAAAGTTAATCAAAATGGGTCCGCTGTGGCTTAGAACCAAACGAGCTTACCATCCCAACGCCTCGGCCACAAAGTTTCGTCGAAGAGTCATAGATAAAAGTAAAAAAAAACATGTTTATGATACAACACTTTTTACGCAAATAAAATAATTCACTGATGACTATATCATACTACAAATACTAATGTGAACTCTGAGTGGTGTTCTTCAGGTTTTCCGCAATAAGTGTACACAAATTTAATGTATGTATGTATGTATGTATGTATGCATGCATGTATGTATGTATGCATGCATTTATGTATGTATGTATGTATGTATGTATGTATGTATGTATGTATGCACGCATGTATGTATGCACGTATTATGTATGTATGTATGTATGTATGTATGTATGTATGTATGTATGTATGTATGTATGTATGTATGTATGTATGTATGTGTGTATGTATGTATGTATGTATGTATGTATGTATGTATGTATGTATGTATGTATGTATGTATGTATGTATGTGTGTATGTAAGTATGTATGTATGTATGCACAGTTGCATACCACGCCGCGGTTAGAACGAATACTACAGATAATTTCGCAAAGCCAATCTTCGCATCAACCGCCCCACGGACCCTAGCGCGGCTAACTCGATAACAGGGAAACCATCGAAGGCTGCGAGTGGGCGCGTTCCACTACAGCCGTCATAGAGAAGCCTTTATTTATGCAGCGCTTCATTTTCGTGTATAATATCGGTGGACGCCCTCACCCCTTCACTAGAGATGACGTCATTCATAACTAATTTGGGGCTGCCAATGGCCATCGCGGAACTTATCGGGTCACTACTGTGTCATTCTCTCTTCCTCGCTATCTTCGTCTTTCGTCATCCGCTATGCTGCCTTCACACTCTTTCATTCTTAATGGTTCAGCTGGTCTCGACGATGGTGACACCACTCAACTCAGGAACCGGCGCCTCCGAGTTGCGTTTTAGTTTGGTAATTGATATGTGGAGTTAATGTCCCAAAACCACGAAATAGTTATGAGACATGCAGCACTGGAGGGCTCCGGACAGTTCTACCACCTGGGGTTCTCTAGCGTGCACCCAAATCTGAGCACATGGGCCAACAGCATTTTTGCCTCCATCGAAAATGCAGCAGCCGCCGCCGGGATTCCAACTCGCCATCTGCGGATCACCAGCCGAGTACCTTAGCCTCTAGAACACCATGGCAGGGCCAGAGCTACATTCTGGCAAGCGAACAAAATATGTAGAAAAACAGAGTGCACTAGAACTGCAAAGAGATCGTCCGTATTGACCGCTTAAAAGCTGTATGACTTGCTGGCTTGATGAAGTCAATATCATTCGTTGACACGCTGGCTTGACCAACTGCCCATGTTTCAAGGATTTCACATGTATTCATTTCTTTCATGTACGTGGTAACTCGACTTCACGTAACCTACGTCAACGGCCAGCTCAAATGGAACAAAGGCAATCGGTCGTCTTGTATTTGTATGTTATTCGTGTACATGATGCGTTGAAGTCAAACCATCACATCTCTTAAATCATGTACGCAGCCGTCATGGCGAAGTATGGTCCATGTAGCCGGTCTTGTCTTGGAAACGCACAATATTACCGAAAATAGAGCCCTATGACCAACAGAAAACTTCGCAATCAATTAGCTTTATTTGGACCTTTCGCGTCGCTGCTCCGTCACCTCGACAATCTCCCTATGGGAGAGGAAGCCTTGGCCTCATTGTATTTTACGTGATCGAAATCAACGTCAAGGTGACCACATGTCTGACTTGCTTTTAATTTGTTTTATGTTAATCACCACAATACCATCTTGCCAATTAGCTGATGAGCCTATTACTTTATATACGTCTGTTACACCTGTACCACATTTTCGCACATGTGATAGCCAGCCAGATTACGATGAAGTAGCGTTGCACAAATGTAGACACGGAAACAGTTGAAAGGATCACGTCTGGAAGTGTTCTGTGTCCATGTCATTAGCGCCACGCTATGTTATCATGCATAACTAACTCACCCATACACAGCCACCTTGAGTACAGGGCCTTGGTTTAATTATGGTAAAGTTTAAAAAGAAAACGAACGTGCTTTATGGTAAGAGTAAATAAATCACTTTATTTAGTGCAAATGTAGGACCAGTTTTGTGTGTTTTAAGCGAATACTGATTTTCTTGGCCACAGTCACATATGACGAATTTATATTAGTTGCAAAAACAGCCAAAGACTTCTTATAATGCCCAAGGAAGATAACCGCCACTTTGTATATGAAGCAGCGTAATTGTATTAAGGGAGGATTCAGCTTGAAATAGGCAAGAAAAAGCACCTACACGATCGACTAGGAAGAAGAAGAAGTTGGTGCTTTTTTAATGAGAAGAAGGGGAAGAGGTCGGCCTCTAAAACTGGTTTCTGGCCTGCTACTCCTAACAGGGGTAAGGAGAAAAGGGAAAGAAAGATAAGGGTATGATGAGGGGTGATTGTGG
The DNA here is from genome assembly GCF_043290135.1 of Rhipicephalus microplus. Lineage (NCBI taxonomy): Eukaryota > Metazoa > Arthropoda > Arachnida > Ixodida > Ixodidae > Rhipicephalus > Rhipicephalus microplus. The sequence goes on from NC_134708.1 coordinate 100,597,357, forward strand.
TATAGCACAATGAGTCACTCCACACAATGTCTTGTTCGGTGTAGTACACGCACAAAAGTCTCTTCATTAGCAGATTCTCTAAAAGTGGGAATCTACACCTTCTTGCTTAGAAATGCGAGCAGGCCCTTCAAACTGTGGCGAGTATGATCCACACGTTCCCAAGCACCCAAAAGTTTCTCTTCCGAAAAGGGTCAGCAGTCTAGGTCATCTATGAGGCACTTAAGGGAGTGTCTTTCAACTGCGTATAAAGGGCACACACACAGGATGAGATTAATAGTTTCTGGCGTGTGACACAAGTTGCAGTTAAGATTTCGCTCTTGTCCTATCATGCATAAGTATCGTCGCGTGTATGCAACAACAAGCCGCAGTCTCTGGTCTCTCCTTAGTCGGAACGGAAGGCGGCAAACACAATAGTCAAGCCTTTAAATGGGCTTGTGGCGATAATCCGGATCATTCCATAGTTCTTGCATAGATGTCTTCATACCTTTAGACAGCAAGGCGTTGATATTTAAATCACTTCGCCACTAAGAAATATCTACAGCCCATTACAACCTGAGAATGAATACAAGCCCCTCGCTGAGAGCTGCGGTGCGCCTGCAAATAATGTGTATAAGAGCGTCGGGCTTAGTGGTTTTTGTTGAAACGGTACTTATTTTCTGCTTATGTAAATACTCTTTATAAAAAGAAATAAAAGTTATATCTCACCTCTTATTATATTATGCTTTTTTTTTTCAAAGTAGTTATAGCGGTATATTTTCCGATATTGGGCAGGAATCACATATCTTTTACCAAAAACTGGCGACAAGAACGGGAACCCGGATGAAAAGGGCACAATGACGCCACAAGCTAGCGGTTGTTGATGTCACAATAACGGTGGGTTAGCTGTTCAGGGCGCCCTGGGATAATTTTCTTTTCAACATGGGTTGTTGGTGAGGCCCACGAGACGGCTTTTATCTCCCATAGTAC